>NC_139704.1:24394349-24529349 GCF_964188405.1 Protomyctophum parallelum
GAGCTTGTAGGTCTGCTATTTTTGAAAAATCGTGAAAATGTAGTGGAAATCTTTGAATATATATTCTTTCAGAGCCAACGTTTTCAAACTCAAATCTTTGCTTCTGGAGGTGTCCCTGCATGGAACAACATATTTTCAGATGGGGGTCGGTGGCCAAATACATATGCTTTTGGGGGTCCTTGACAAGAAAATGTTTGAGAACGACTGACATAGAAACATACTGTAGGTTTTTCAGAAAACTGTCATGTTTTAGAAGACATTTGTAGAATCAAACTTGGGTCTGAATGGGTTAAAGAGCGGATATAATAATCTCATAGCTCTATCCAACGTGAGGGGAGCGTCGTTTGTCGGGAATTGGATCCCAGCCTAAGTGAGGATGATAATATAGATGTTGTTGTTTTTCGCTACTTGGCATACATTCCTACTTACAGGGTTTATCAAATGGCAATAAAGCATAATATTATGCAGTAACAACCTACATCCAATCAAATGCTTTGCGAGTCTTTGCATATTAGTGGCGCGGGGGATACTAAAAGCCGAGTGTATATAAATTGCAAACCCTCTGAATTTAATTAGGCAGTAGCAGTTCTACTGCACTTCTGCCAGAATAAAAACAAACTAACTAACATAATGGTGTTAAGATTCCTCTTTAAGAAAGTTTTCTTAATTTACTTCCTTATTATGCAATTTATGACCCTGGCATGTATCCCTATAGGAGGCCCCCCCGGGGGGCCCCAGGTGGCTCGGAGGCCACCTGCTATGAGTGTGCTCCCCAGAGCGAGACCGCTTTCAGAGGAGGGGTCCCGGCACAAAGGACAAAAACACACCTTTCTTCTCCTGGGGGCCCAACTTTCTGGGCCACGTCTTACCTCCCACATATCCAGGAGGGAGAAAAGAGAAGGGGGTCTTTCTTCTCCCATAACACAGTGAGTGCTCAAGTCCAGGGGCTGGCCCGGGGATCATTTGACAAGGGCCGGCCACTGCAGTTTTCAATCATGTTGTCCTCCTCTTTACTCCCAACAACACGCACGCGCACACACACACACACACACACACACACACACACACACACACACACACACGAGAGCGTGCGTGCAGTGTGCACACAGACACACAACCACACGCACATGCACACACACAGTGGACTCATTGACTTTGATGGCCAACTGCATAATTATGGGACTTTTATTAAAAGGCTGGCATATTAGTCTCCAGGCCAATATGTGGCTATCAGTAAACCTAGCCCTCTCCTGGGAAAGAGAGACCGGGGGCCGAGCCACAATGAAACAATATTTCAATTAAGCAGCTCCCGACCCGTCAAAGCCTCCGACAGGACGGCAAACAGAAGCCCGTGCTGATGCCACGGCGCGGCGCGGCGTGGGTTATACGATACAGATAGTTAATACTACAGGATATTCAATATCACCGCACCTGTCATTACCTGCAGCGCAGCACACAGCGCTCAATGGGAGCCTCACCTTTTGAAAACGGCAAGCATTTCATATACCGTGGAAAGAAAGGAAAAAAATCTAATTTCAGAGTCACTCTCACACCGTCTGTCCCTCTCTCTCTCCCTCCCTTTCTCTCCCTCCATCTCTCCCTCCCTTTCTCTCCCTCGGTCTCTCTCTCCATCTCTCTCCCTCTCTCTCTCATGAGACGCAGTGGGCTGCGAGGCAGCCAGTCACTGAACTATTCCAGCCGCTGTCAATCAACAGCCTATCATAGCCTTTGATGACAACATCGTGTCGCGGGCGAGAACAGCAGCTGTCTCTGACGAGAAGTGATTCCAGTCAATCTGTTAGCGAGCCAATTCAGGCTAACGCACTAGCCAGTTAGGAGCTAGTGTGTGTGAAAGGCCCGCAGGATTTAATGGGCCCACACGATCCATCACCGCCACCACCTCTCTCTCTCTCTCTCTCTCTCTCTCTCTCTTTCTCACAAATAAACACACACACAGAGAAGGCTTCAAAACCACCAGCTTTTCATTTCCTGATAAGGGACTTTCCGGCGTTTGATGTCGCCGGAAAATATGCATGGGATATAATTCTGTAGCCGTCGTCGTCAACATGTATCGTTTTTATTTTATTTTTTATCAAGACGTGACATTCTTTCAAAAATAAGAGGGATGCCGTTCCCACACTGTGTGGCTGCTGTAACCAGACATCTTGAGGGATTACCAGGGGGTCCCCCAGCTAAATGATACTTTGGAACTAAATGGACCCTTATGGGTCTGTAACTCTGAGAGTGTACAAATGGAACCAAATGGACCTGTTAGGGTCCATTTGGTTCCATTTGTATACTCTCAGAGTTAAATTAACATTGATTTAACAATATAAATTGGGTGTCCCAGAGATAGAAATGCCATTAAATGGGGGGTCCGTAGCCTAAATGCATGTAAAAACTGGGGGTCCTTGAAATTAAGCTGGTTGAGAATCACTGCTAGAGCCATAAATAGATTCTCTTATGGGGGTCCCTGACTCCCTGGCATGTATTTTCAAATTGGGGTCTGCGGGCTAATTAGTGTCAATTTTGGGGTACTTGACATGAAAAGGTTTGGGAACCACTGGTGTACTGTATGTAACCAGACATCTTCCACTGGAGGTCATCCGGTGGTACCCTTACTGTACCCTTCATCAAGGAGATGAGCGTTTGCATCATTTGGGGAAAATGTGTAAGTGTGTAATCACACGGAGAAAGTCAGCCAAAACGGGATCGTTGTTGTTGGGGTTTTGTTTTTGCACGACAGCTGTGCACAAAATGGTCCATTAATAGCCACTTGAGCCCTATATACTCTTTAGTCATTGTGAAAATAGAGTTGCGACGTGCTGTGCACTTGTGGATCGGCTATTTTAACTATCTTGAAAACATCTGAACAAAATGTAATGCCATTGGGTTAAAGTGCTTTATATTATTGGTCTCTAGAGCAGGGTTTCTCAAAGTGGGTGTCGTTGCACAAGTCCAGGGGGTGCCTCGGCATACTTTGATGATATTTGGAATTCATCAACATCGCTTCACTTATAAGTTTAACCACTTAACCCATTTCTGAACGGGAACCCCTTTTGGTGTTGTAAGCATTATGTTATACGTTAGCTATTGAAAAATTGCAGATCTACAAGCTCGGGGTACCGAGTGCCGTGCTACAAGCTTGTAGGTCTGCTATTTTTCAAAAATTGTGAAAATATGGCACAAATCCTTGCTTCTGGGAGGGTCCTTGGAACAACATATTTTCAGATGGGAGTCGGCGGCCGATTACATATCATTTTTGGGGTCCTTGACATGAAATAGTTTGAGAACCACTGATATAGAAACACAGGTTTCTCTGACAACCGTCAGGATTTAGAAAGCATTTGTAGAATCGTCCTCAGGCCTAAATCTACCAGCTCACATGGGGTCACGTGGTGGGTCCGGGGCCGGGAAGTACCTGTGACGACAGAGTAGCTCTGGGAGACGCTGGCCGCCAGGTCAGAGCTGGCGCTGCTGGACAGGCTGGGCTTGACCTCCCCGTCCAGCCCCGCCCCCCCGTGGGGCAACGAGTACTCGTTAGCCTGTTGGCAGGAACACAACCACACAACACCATTTAACATTTATACTTTATGCATTTAGCAGACGCTCTTAATTCAAAGTTACCTACAATAAGCGAGAACAACACATCAAATACATAGAAATCAGTCATCAAGAATCATAAGCCGGGGGGCCTGATGGAGGGGAAAGGAACTGGTCGGAATAACGTGTCCCTTCCACGCCGGGGAAATTCCCCTCTGTCAGGTGAAAAGAAGCAGCTTGGACTCCTCATGCATAGAAGGAGGCATGAGGTCAGTCCGCTGCCCCCCCAGGTTGGCAGAGGAAGTGTAGCGCCCAGGATTACATTAGATAATTGGCACTGGGTGAAAAGAAAAAAACTGGGTTACAAAATCGTGGGATAAAAATTTAGTAACAAAAAAAAAGAATCATAAGCAAGCTAAGAGCCTAACATCCATTTAACAGTATAATATCTGTACAATGAAACTGAGGATAAACTAAAGAGTGCTATATGACTACATAAAATGCTACGCTACAAGTTACATAAGTTTGGCCTTTGCATATGTCTGTAAGGTCGTCGAGGCTACTGTAAGAGCTATGGGCTAACACCACAACACCACAACCAACGCTCAATGTATTATGTTATTTTTATGTACTTTCCCGGGTATAGATAATAATAATACAGCAGCAACGTATTATGCATTGGATTAACAGTATTACAGTATTGTTCATGAAATCGTTGTTTCTGGAAGAACGGGACACTTATTAGTTCTGATAATTGTTATTGACTATCGTATACTTGAGTTTTAAATAATCCACAGGTTGACAAACCATGCATGAGGCATATTAGCTAACGTTCTGGACACTTTTATTTTAGACTGTGTAAAAAAAATACGTATACAAGATTTCTACCTGGAAATACCTCCAGGTTTGTTTTTCAAACATGCCGATCAGGTCTATATGGTATAACGTCGTAGAGAGAGAGAGAGAGACGATGGAGAGAGAGGATGTGTACACCCCACCCACCCCCACCCCTCCCTTAGAAGATGTATTAAACCCTATACAGTTGACCCGAGTGCCCCAGGGGTCTATACTTGGTCCCCTGCTATTTTCCCAAGGTTGTCTTCACCAAACGATAACCCAATCTGTATGTGTTATCTGTGGCCAAATGTTTGCCTGTCGTCATCACACCTAACGTTAGCCTGTAGTGACATGCCTGGTGTGTTGGACGGACGCTAATGTATACTTGAAGCGGTCAGATTTGCCCCCCCCCCCACACACACAAGAAATATATATATTTCTTTATGTTATACTGTTTCATGATACGGTTCAGAAGAGATGCACATCAAAGCCACTGCGATCGCCAAGGGTTACAAGGACCAGACACAATGTCCCTGACTCCCGAGGTTTACCTTTTTTTCTTTTTTTTCTTTTTACTAGACAATGCGAGAAATGTGTCTCAAGGAAACCCGTGGCTGTGATCTCTCCACCGTGCTTCCCCCTGAATATTTCCTATATGCGTCCTGCGACCCCCCCCCCCCCCCCCCTCTCTCTCTCTCTCTCTGTGCTTTACCAAGGGCCTGTGATGTATGCATGCATTAGGGCTTGTCACAAGGGCGAGGGAGGGATGAGAGAGGGATTGGGGCGAGCTAGTGAAAGGACGGGGGTGTCAGCTGCCTCTTTGTGCTCGGCTGCAGTCATCCCTGTGACCAGTCAAGGGAGGAAACATTCAGGGCTTTGTTACAGGACGGACATGTGGGCCACATTTTAAAGAGGAGTACAAACTAAAAAAAAAAGAAAAGAGAAAAAAAGATCAACCTTTGTGTTTTTAGCCTCCCCCCCGCGCGCGAGCGAGCGCGGTCCGTCGGCACAACGAATAGAACGCTAAAATGTTTATTTCTCCTTTTCTTTTCATTGATATCATTATTAATATGATGGGCCTATCTATTATTCACTGTTTTATTACAAATGTGATAAAAAGTTATAACAAAAAAAAAGTAAAAGGAAACCCCACTACTGGCAGTCAAATCAAAGCATTCCCAGTGTGTCTTTAAAGGAATGTGTGCGTCTGTGGTACGACAGTATGCGTCTGTGGTACGACAGTATGCGTCTGTGGTACGACAGTATATATACAACCCCAGTGAAGTTGACTTTAGACTGAAGTACCGAGCGGCCTCGTCGTCGTCTCTGATATCCCAAGGATAAGACTCTCCAAACAGATGTGATGGATCCTGTTTGTTAATGAGATGAGACTTCCTGACCCCGCACTCTGTTAGAGAGTGTGTCAGTCTGTGTGTGTGTGTGTGTGTGAGAGAGAGAGAGTGTGTCGGTGTCTGTTTTGTACCAGTGTCCGTCTGTGTGTGTGTATGTGTGTGTGTGTGTGCGCGTGCATCTGTTTGCCTCAATGGGGGGGGGGGGGGTCCCAGTGGGGCGAGCGGCCTGATGACCCCGGTCTTGTCTGCCTCTATCCCAGATAAACTCTAATTGTCTGCTTACAACTGTTCACTGGCACTAGGCTTGGATGTTCCTCTCTATTCCGCTGGGCCTGATCCGCCCGCGCACGGCACAAGAGGCATTTTGTCATGCAGATGGGGCTGTGGGCAGGGCCCGGAGATGGGCAGGGCAGGGGGGGGGGGGGGGGGGGGTGTAGGAGGCTGGGCCGGGGCGGCCAGCGCAGCAGGGCCCTGAATGACCCCCGCCACATGGCAGCCAGAAGTGTGGGAGGGATGAGGCCTATTCAGCCTGCCCTCTTCCCCAAATGGCTTTTTAATGCCCTGACGCAGACACCAGACAAGCCCCTAATAGTCCACCTTTTCACCAGTATAACAAAACAAAAGGGTGGGTGGGGGGTAGGGGGGGTGGAAATAGGGAGAAAAAAGAGCCACTCTGAAAAGAGTGCAAAACACTCTTGATTAATATTACACTAAATTAAAACAGATTTTTCTCGACCATTTCGGCGTAGTTCTTTTTTAACCCACTCCTCCTCCCACCCGTCGTCTTACTCTGGGCCTTATTTTTATACCTTCTACTCCACTCTTTGTGATTACAAGTCATTTCCAATTCGTTTTGGTATTGATCTTGCCGTAGAAATCAGTTTGGTAATTAGCTGCATTAGGGTCTGTATAACAGGCTGAGGGGAGGGGGGGGGGTTGGGGGGCTGTCCCCCTGATTTATCGCCGCTGTAATTCGCCGCGATCGCACCAGAGATGAAAATGAACTCAATTAGGCCGCGTGGCGAAAGCTGCACGGGCACCCGGCGCGGGGTTTCAAGGGAGGAATTAATGGTCTCTTGTTGTTTAACAGTCTAATGAATGTAAATAAAGGTTATCCGCTGTAATGGAGGCTCGCTGGCTTTGACTAAGAAGCTATACGGTGCTCTCTCTTTTTTCTTTTCCTTTTTTTTTATCGTGTGCCAACCACTTCTCGGGCAGAAATTGAAGAAATCAATCTGTGTTATTTCACCGTGGGCGTAACGTAACGTA
The DNA here is from genome assembly GCF_964188405.1 of Protomyctophum parallelum. Taxonomy (NCBI): domain Eukaryota; kingdom Metazoa; phylum Chordata; class Actinopteri; order Myctophiformes; family Myctophidae; genus Protomyctophum; species Protomyctophum parallelum. Next base: position 24,401,351 of record NC_139704.1, read on the forward strand.
ACGTAACCCAAGGGCGGACTGAGGTAGACTAGAACATACGTAGAGCATCAGAGGTTTGGACTGGAGATATACATGATGCTGCTGCTGCTGCTGCTGCTGCTGCTGTTGAGACAGGAGCCCGACCCATATATCCGTCTGGCCTATACTTTGGGCATATGCATTCTTGGTGAAAGATGTTGGATATCGTTTTCAAACTAATTCAAGAACAGCAGATATACAAGCTCCATTGTAGATCAGCTATTTTATAAACTATTTTCAACATAGGACGCCAAATTCTGGCATGGTTCAGGCTGTAGTTGAGACCGCCCCCTCTTCATCATAGGCCTGGGCAATATATCGATGTTACAATATGAGGCAAGATATCGTCTGGGATTCTGGATATCGTAGGTGTATGGCTTTAATCACTTGTATAAAATTGACAAAATGTAAAAAAACATTGCTCGCAAACTTTAGTTTTTGACAGATGAAAAAGAAAACTCATCACAATCAAATGTTGTGATATCTGAGTTTGGCCATATCTCCCGCCATATCGCCCTGCCATATCGCCACACCTTTAATTGAACAATGTGGACCCTGTTGTAAACAAGTGTAATGCTTAATTGGGTCGTCCACTCACAGTTAACAGTCTTTGTATTGAGTTTGTGCTTGAAATGTACTGTAAATTCTGCCGAACCTTTTTTTCACTGACCAAAACTAAATAAAAACTAAGCTCTGATTGACTTAAACTAAGACTAAATATAGCTATTTTCAGCATGCAACCAAGTGTATAATCTGTCATTACAACGCCATCAAGACCCACCAAAATACATCTTAGTCAAAAACGTGACTCAAACTAAATGACATTTCATTCAAAAGATTGGCCCGATTTTTGCCAGTGCCTCTCATCTTATCCCTGAACTTCTTTGCCTTTTTTACTATTTTGGAGAAAAAAAAACTTCTACAGCAACACTTTGTGAGCGCTGATCGGATGTTTTTTTTCTGAATAGTAAAAAAGAAAGGATAAGTGGATAAGTGTTAAGGCACTGGCGAAAATATAGGCCCGAAAATAGTGGCATATTTGCAGTCAAAATGCACATACCCTGCTGTGACTGACCTGCTCAGGCTTGATGTGCTCGGAGGTGGGGAAGACGTCGGGGTAAGATGGCCGCTCGAACACGCGGTCCAGAGCTTCCAGCTGCTGCTGGGTGAAGGCGTCGGCCCGGAGGTGCTTCCGTAGGCTCTCCACACTGCCCTGGGAGTCGCTGCCGGGACCCGAACCGTCCGAGCCGTCTAGAGAGACCGGAGCGGAGAGACGTTGTGGTCAGTCGGGGTGTCATTAGGGTGGACAATATGGAAAAATATAATATCACGATATTTCTTCAAGCTGTATCACCGAAAATATCAGTTCGAGAACCAGCTCACGACGTCGTGAACTTGTAGTTCTGTGATTTTCAGTGTGCGACACCAGGCCAAGTATAAGTCAGGCATGACCTCTGAAATGCTAAATCCTATATAGCACAGTCTCTTTTTAAAATGATAAAACTCTAAAAATATATACAGTACAGTATTATTTTGTTTTAACCATCAAACATTTCTCTTGTCTACATTCATTGTACTTGTAAGGGTGGAAGAAGTACTCGGATATTTTACTTGATTTAAAAATAGCAATTCCACCACAATATAAGGATTACTCTGTTACAACTAAAGTACAGCCTATACAAGGCCTGTGTTGAAAAGGATACTTGAGTAAAAGTACAAAAGTATTGGCTGATACCTGTACGTTTGTACAGGTAAAATTATGTGTTCCGGACTGTTACTTGTTGTAACAGAGTATTCTACATTGCAGTATTGATAATTCATTGCTGTATTCATTGATACTTTTACTTGAGTACAAAATGTGAGCACCATTGTTGCTGCTGCTACTGCTGCTGCTACTACTACTACTACTACTACTACTACTACTACTACTAATGCTACTTAACGTATACCAAAAGTAAAATAACAAAATAATGTTTGAAAATAGCAGATCTACGAGCTCACAACGCATCGCATCACTTGAAGATCAGGTATTATCCAATAGCCATACAGTATGTATAAAATGGGGCTAAAGTGGTTCATGTATGTTTTATAATGCGAAGTAACTCGCTGCAAATAATTACAGTGGAGTATAAATGTGCAATATTATAGTGGAGTGGAGTGGAGTGAACACTGGAAATATACTCCAGCAATGTAAAGAAATACCTCAAGTTGTACCCTCAGGCTCAAGCACAGTACTTGAGAGTAAATGTACCTAGTTACTGGTATACACACACACGCCGAGGTGACATCTATCTAGCCCCCCCCATGGCCGCCATCAGCGCGGTCATCATGTGATAGGTTGTATGGTAATTGATGGATTACCGTCGGAGCAAATATATAGTCTAATATAGTGTAGATAGTGTGTTTCTGGAGGAGAGCAGAGGAGAGGAGAGGAAGCAGGCATGGTGGTGGCGATTACACACAGACAGAGCCTCTCATTCTGCCACTGGGAAATAGAGGGCCATTATTTAACCGTACTATTTCCTCCTGAACATATTGACCCCCCCCCCCCCCTCTCTCTCTCCTTCCCCACACACATATTGCCTGTCTCCTGGAAGGCGCAATAGGAGCGTTAAGGGGTGGGGAGGTATAGTAACTCGAGGTGAGGTGGGGAGGTGGGCCGTATATGGGGATGGGGGCCGTCGGGGCCAAGCGTATGCATTTCCTCTCTCAGTCACACTCTATATAAACAAATGAGCCTCTTGGCTTCTAGTGTCTGATCTGCCGGTGACCCTATCAACCTGCCTGGCCGGCCCGGCCCGGCCGCCTCTGGAAAAAAACGCCACCGCCATCAAACCCTCCCAAAACACTGCAAGGAATAATAAATAACACAATTGAAGAAGAAAAAAAAACACCCCAGCTTAGCTGGCAGGCTTTTTTTTCTCCTTCTTCAGAGGTGTAAAGTAACTAAGGTACATTTACTCAACTATACTGTACTGTACAATGTTGGGCTATTTGTATTTCCAATTTCAAATGTATTCCTCCACTACTACTATAGGCCGAAAAATCCAGCCTTCCCTCCCTCCCTCAGCCAGCGGCAGGCGGGGTGGGTGCGGCAACGCGCCTAGCGGGATGGGCGGTAGGTGTACCGCACGAGGGATGGGCGGTAGGTGTACCGTACGAGGGATGGGCGGTAGGTGTACCGTACGAGTGATGGGCGCTGGGCGGTAGGTATACCGTACCGTACGAGGGGCTTTAGCTCCCGTGCAAATCTGTCATTCTAAATTTGCAGCAGATTATGTTCTCTCCGGGGCGAGCCGGCGGTGATATATGATATGCAAGGCTGCTATTGATTGCCTGATCCGCCAAGGCAGAGGGGAGGAGGAGGGAGGGGGGAGGGAGGAGGAGGAGGAGGGGAGAGGCGAAATGAACTTGGAATGAACATCGCGGGCGCTCGACTCATTGCGCGGATAATACTCTACTTAATCCCACATTTTTCTGGCGCTATGGAATTCAATTGATCAATCATGTTCGCACTGATGGTACCATTTCAGGGGCGTTATTGCCATTCTGCTCGACTGCTTGACCTTTTTTTGCAGCGGCTGAGGCCAGAGGATGAACCCGGCTCGCAGCAACCGCGCCAAATAGATCTATGGGCCGACAGACGCTAACGGAATGGGGGGGAGGGTGGAATTGGGTGTGGGGGGGGGGTAGTGTGTGTGTGTGTGTATGTATGTGCGTGCGCACAACTGTATTGACTTTAGTGTTGTGTAACGTTAGTGGAGGAATCCGTTTCTCCTTCCATCCACACATGCAGTGCTTCTTGCTGCCTGCCTGCCTGCATCCTGCCTGCCCGGGTTTTTTCGTCCTACACTTTCAACTGAACCTGACTGCATATTCTAGTACAGGCATTTATTTTGGACAGCTCCCTTGGGTGTTTTTTTGGGGGGGGGGGGGGGGGGGGGGTCCTTCACACTGCTGTTGGGGGGGGGGGGGGGGGGGGGGGTTGTGTTGCTGTATGAAACTCAATTGTTTTTGTCTTTGGTACAGAGGAAAATGGAGTCATTAATTACCTTCTATCAGCTGAGAAGGACTGAGAAGAGAGGCACGTGGCGATCAATAGCGGCCGCTTGTCATTCACTACACACACACACACACACACACACACACACGCACACACACACACACACACACTCCTGAGCACCCCTGACACAATTAGACCAACCCCCCCGCCGCCCGTTGCGTAAAAATTAGCATCGAATGCCTCCTCCTAAAGAAATAATATAAATCTCACTTGCTTGTTTCAACCGCTTTGTTTTTTTAGGGGGTGACGTTTTCGACACCTATACCTAACGTGGATGACAGTAAATAAATACACTAGGCAGACTACAGTGGGGGTCATCATGTTGTTGTTGTTTTTCAACCCGGCGGGGGTCTCTCTCTCTCTCTCTCTGTAGTTGGGGGGTCTTATCTGCGGTGTTATCAGCGGGTGACTGTGTTCCACTGGGGGGGTTCGGTTCGCGCTGCCATGTTAAAAGCGACCCGGAGCTCTCAATCAGATCAGACTCACTAAAAGAAAAACAGTGAGCCTGTTCTGTTCTCCCTGCACTCCTCTTCACACCTCGTCCTTTGGAGGAATGCACACACACCACGTCGTAGCAGCAGATAATAATAATAAGCCCTTTTATCACCTCCGCTGGTGCTGTCGTGACGCTGCCCTGATACCGCTTTCTTCCTCTGGGACCGCTTCGGTCAGAGCTTTCCTCGCTACGAGGTATGCTAATACAGAGGAGGTACAGTATATAGTCAACAAGCTATACTGCAAGAACTGGTCAAACATTGGCCAAATTGGCTTTTAATAAAAATAAATATATAATAAAGAAATGAGAAAATAGCAGATCTACAAGCTCTATTATTTCCATAATATTTATATGGTCAAACCCAGATGTAATGCCTCAACTTGGGGGGGGGGGGGGGGGATTTTCCCCAGTCCGGGCGGTCCCCAGTTCAAATATGATAATTTCCGGGGGGGGTCGCGAGTGGACCCATATGGGTCCTTTTGGTTACACACCCGGCCTCTCAGAGTTACATTTACACTCTGGATTTTACGCGTGCACACACACACACACACACACACACACACGCACGCACGCACGCACGCACGCACGCACGCACGCACGCACGCACGCACGCAGTCACTCGGTACACGTGCGCACGTTAAGTGGATGGCAAACATGCTTGGGATCATCCCAGCAAACAGTGACACTGCTACCTGTGTTATTATCGCTCAACACACAAAAGTGTAGCAGACATGCAGACACACACACACACACACACACACACACACACACACACACAGTGTGGTGGAAAGTAACTACGGGTATAGTGCATGTACTCAAGTGCATGTACTTAGTAAGATTTTGAAGAAGCCTACCTTTACTTTGCTGAAGTATTTCCAATTTTCTGTACTTTTACTTCTACTCCACTACATCTCAGAGGCAAATTTTGTACTTTTACTCCAGTACAATTTTTTGAAAACTTGAGTTACTTTTGTACTTTTACTCAAGTACATTTAAATTCCAGACTTCTACTTGTAACAGAGTATTTATATATTACAGGATTGATACTTTTATTTAAGTAAACTAATGTGAGTACCTTTTCCACCATTGCACATGCACCCACGCACACACACCTTCACACGCATGCACGCCCACACACACGTGCACGCACCTTCACACACGCACCCACACGTTCACACACACGCACACATGCATGCATGCATGCACACTCACACACACACACACACACACGCATGCATGCACACTCATACACACACACACACACACACACACACACACTCTCTCTAATGTCCCTGTGAAACAGAACGTGGACAGAATCACACTATCTGTGTTTCGATTTAGCTCGACATGTCGTCCCGTGCTTTTTATTTTTTTGTGTTCGTCTCTGTCACTAAAGGGAATTGTAATTGTTGTGTCCTGCTGTGCTGTTGGCACAGTGGCACTCTAATGTCCTTCTCTTCATGTCCCCTGGTCCCGTGATAAGATCACCCACTCCACGGAGAGGGAGGGAGGGAGGGAGGGGGGAGGAGGAGGAGGAGGAGGGGAGGGGGCTGCTTGCTTGTTTGAAAGGCAAATGAATTCCTCCACACTGACTCCTCTCTCCTTCGTAAATCACTGACACGGAGGAGGACGGGATTCCCCTCAGTTTCACTACAGACTCTATCTCTGCTATGCTGGTCTGCTGCAGTGTGCTGCTGGCTGCCATGCAGGCCGTTTACTGGTGCACCGTGGCGCTGCATGACGCTGGGTGAAATGATGCCATCTACACAACGCTGTGAACCATTTGTTTATGCTTTAAAGAATTTAATAAAAAATAAACTGCCAGTTTAGCTTTACCGAAAGAAAGAAAAAAGAAAAAGGAGAAAGAAGCGAGAACACAAACAAACCGGTATACCCAGCGGGTGAGCTCTCTCCTTCCCTTTAAGCTAGCTATATTTATGAAAGCTCTGAAGCGGAAAGGAGAGAGGTGGGTAGGGTGGGGGGTGGGTGGGTATGGAGGAAGGGGGGGGGGGGGGGGGGGGGGAGTGAGAGAGAGAGAGAGAGAGACAGTAACGCCACCGCCATGGCTGTTAATATCCTGTTATGTTGTGGCGTGTTTAAGAGCTTTATTAATTGGATTTAGCAGCTAGCACTGAGTGTCAGCAGGCATAGTGATGGTTATTTGATCTCCGCTGTGCCCTCCCTCCCTCCCAGCTCCCTCCCTGCCTGCCTGCCTCCCTGCCTGCCTGCCTGCCTGCCTGCCTGCCTGCCTCCCTCCCTCCCAACGGTGGGACTTTGTCATTTTATATCCTTGCTTTAACCTGGTAAACTTCCAGACCCTGCCGCTGAAACAGTAGATAGTGCGTATACAGTAATGCAGTATAAGTCCTCCGCGCTATTTGCATATATCCGTCGGTGCATGACTGCACAGTAAAGAATCCGGGTGTTCATTTAACTCAAAGAGTGTCCTGTAGGAGTTAAATGACACTTGTACATCTGTATGCTGTTTGGCTCATGCTAAAGCTAAACCCTTCCATTTGACTGTTCCAGACTTCTTCTTCTTATCCGCTTATACAGTACTCCTTATCCCTATTATGTTTCTTTCTTCCTTTCTTTCTTTATTTCTTTCTTTCTTTATTCTTCTATTCTGAGAGTATACAAATGGAGCGAAATGGCCCTATTCTTGTCTTACTCCAAACTCTTCAGTCTGAGGGTGCAGTTCAATGGGGAAACGGGTCAATTCCGTTCCCGTCTGCGCACCTCAGAGGCCGAACGAGTCCCGGCTTTTATAGTGTCCTCTGCCGTACCGTCGGGCCCGGCAGGTCGTTTAGCGTCGCCGCCACCCCGTGCGGTTTCCACAACGACTCTTTGTGGAAAACGCAATTAACGCGTCCCTCCTCTCTCTCTCTCTCTCTCCTGGTCTCTCGCCCTCCTTCTCGAGCTGAGTAATGCACCGCTCCATTAATTCCCGGCGTCGGGCGCCCATAATTGACTTTTCTCTCCGACATGATTCCTCCTCTTTCATGTGAGTGAATTCCCTTCTCCTTACAGTCGCAGACGACGGATTCTCTCTCTGCGTTACGTTGTTTACAACCGGCGGTCACAGGGAGACGTGGTCGACGACTGCAGACGGTTAGCTTGTTAGCTTTGCGAGTGTGGGGGAAACAGCACAGCTCAGGGACAAATACGTTATAGCCGGAGTTCAAACCAGCTACCTGATTCCTCTACCAGGTTGTGAAAAGTAACTAAGTACATTTACTTAAGTAGTGTACTTAAGTAAATTTACTTAACTAGTTTAGTTATACGTATTGTACTGTTACTGCACTACATTTATTAGTGTTTCTATAATGCAGTATTGACACTTTTACTTAAGTAAAGAAACATAGTAGTACTTTCCCCATGCACCACTGGCCTCTACCACCCACTCTGCTATTGTTGCCCCAAAACGGAGGCGAGAGAGAGAGAGAGAGAGAGATTCAGAGGGACTGAATGAGAGAGAGAGAGAGAGAGAGATAGAGAGATTCAGAGAGACGGAATTAGAGAGAGAGAGATTCAGAGAGACTGAATGAGAGAGAGAGATTCAGAGAGACTGAATGAGAGAGAGAGATTCAGAGAGAGAGAGATAGATTCAGACAGAGGGAGAGAGAGAGAGCAGAAAGAGATGGATGAGAAGGAAGTATGACGTGAAGCCTTTTGTGCAGCAGACTCTGTGCTGCCGAGGCCCTAACAGCGTCTGGTCTCGATGTTCCGCTCCGTGGCCTCTCTCAAACCCGGGCTTTTCTTTTCTCTCTCTCACACAGACCCCATCAGAGCCGCGGCGCGGCGCCCGTGATTCCATTTACTTTCCGCCGCGCTCGGGATACATTTATTTTCTAAAAAAGTGATCTTCTATTGACTCATTGTGGCGGACTAGCTTGACTGGTCAACCGGCGTATATGCTATGTATGGGGACGCACGCAGGTTTAAAAATCCATGCGCTGTGTATAGCATGATTTAAAGTCCCCCCTCAATGGGGACACGCGTATAACCACCAGACAACCTCAGGAAAAAAAGGCCAAATATCAAATGTGAACAAATCACACAACGTCTTATTTCTGTCTCGAACTGTTGAACAAGGACGGAGGTGACCGCCAAACCTTTTCAATTTCAAAGACCCCCACTTCGACATGCATGCATTCGGCCACGGACCCCTCATTTGACCCCCAATTTCCATCTATGGACCCCCGTCGGCACTGTAAACTCCTCAGTGTTCAATTTAACTCCAGAGTGTATACAAATGGAACCAAATGCACCCTTGCTCGGTCCATTTGTACACTCTCAGAGTTGGGTCTTTTGGGAAATTCTGTTTATAGGACTTATACCAGTCGTGACCTTTTGCTATCCGTGTGTAATTAATCAGTGTATATAGCTCTCCATTCGCCTGTCCTCCCCGGAGCTCGGCAAGGCAGCGCGCAGAGTTCCATTCAGGACACGCTAACAAAGGTTACATCAACCTAACTGCTCTTTAAACAACAAGGTCAGCCGCATGGCCCCCGCCGACCGACGCAAGGTGCTGCCTGCCTGGAAACCCCCCCCCCCCCCGCACTCCAATAAACACCAGTTGTACTGTTGTTTAAAGGTGTGTGTGTGTGTAGGGGGGGGGGGGGGAGTAGAAACGAAATACACAGTATTAAAGCTGCTGCATTTCACGTGTCTGCGTCTCTCTCTATTATAATTAGTTGAAAGGGCCATTAGGCAAATTCTTAATAGGATTTTCTGACTTGAATGAACAAAACTTTTTATTTATGTTTTAATATGGCTTACGCGCGCGTGTGCGTGCGTGCCGTGTGCACACGAGTGCGTGCTTGCTTGTATGCGTGCGTGTGTGGACGAGCGGGTTGACAGGGGCTTATACTGCTCGTATCACCACACCGAAGACTCTATTACACAATACTAGTACACAATCAAGAAGGAGCTGTCACCCAATCCGTGCGGCGTGTTTTTTTGACCTCGTCGTCTCCCACTATATGAATGACTGACTGACTGGGGGTGAGTGAAGGAACGGCTCGTGCCACCCAACAGGTATGAATGACTGGGGGTGAGTGGGTGAGGGGGGGGGGGGGGGTGAGTGAGAGGAGCAACCAAGTACGCGTGCCTGTCACCCAACAGAGGGCTAATTTCACCCGCACTTTACTATTAATGCATTTGGCACGGACAACATTCCATTTCCTGTAATGAGATACACAAATAAATCTGGCTATGGATGCATTCAGGGAGTGTGTGTGTGGGGTACTGGTATGGGTATACACGTGTGTGTGTGTGTGTGTGTGTGTGTGTGTGTGTGTGTGTGTGTGTGTGTGTGTGTGTGTGTGTGTGTGTGTGTGTGTGTGTGTGTGTGTGTGTGTGTGTGTGTGTGTGTGTGTGTGTGGAGGGGGGGTACATTCTCCCAGCGCTGGCATAATTGGTATCGCTGCTTGCAGACATGCAAACCAATCTCTCCACAGATAGGGCTGAAGCTCTCTCTCTCTCTCTCTCTCTTTCTTTTCTCGCTCCCTTAAGGCTATTTCTTTTGTCTTTTCGATAGCTTGCACATCCCAGATAGAGCGGGAGGGGGTGGGGGCGTGGGTTAATTTGTGAATTAATAGCTTTTCTCTGCAGAATTGCAAATTATTTTTAAATGTCACTGTATTCTGCGTGCAAGGTGCGTCCGGAAAGTCGCAGAGTCACATACACAGGGGCGTGCATGCGTGGACACACGCACACACGGGTCACACGCACCCACACGCACGCACACACGCGCTTACTGTACACATGTACACGACAAGTTCACACACTGCAGTTATACTGTATGTATGTGCATGCACACATGCGCACACACTTGTGCACAAGTCCTACACCTCGCTGTTGCTCAACAACTGGGGCTGCTACGACCTCCTTTGCCCCCCCCCACCTCATCCCCAGATCACGCACAACACACACACACACACACACACACACAGACGTACACCCCCGCACGCCATCCAACCCTGCTGTCCAGTGTGACATGCTACTTTTAATTTGCAATAACACATGACAGGGACAGATGAATGCCTCTCATGGCACCTGTGTCCCTGAAGCTGGTCTTACGGGGGGAGCCGGTATACACAACGCGTGTCACACTACATTATCTCTACAGCCCTCCAGTAATGGAGGACCTTTTACTTCCTCAAAGGCCCAATGTCAGTCTGACTGCAGTCACCACAGAAGATGCACAACCACGACACAGCTCAGCCAACCAACGCAGCACACCTTTTCATATTGGGCATCGTATATATATATACTCTTCCCCCTCCGATTTATACTTTGTCCTGCCACTCGCCGATAATAGCAGATCTACAAGCTCACGGTGCCATTTTCGCACGAAAATAAGTACATTCATTTTGTTCAGAGGTTGTGCTATGCATTGCTGTGCTGTGCTGTGCTGTGCTGTGCTGTGCTGCGCTGTGCTGTGCTGCGCTGCGCTGTGCTGTGCTGCGCTGCACTGTGCTGCGCTGCACTGCGCTGCGCTGCGCTGTGTATGGGACATGCAAGGTGTGAAGAAGTATGCCGAATCTACTGTGGATTGTGGTCAATGATGACAATCAAAATGGCCCGTGAATAGTTATTTTGCTCACGACACACACTCTCCCCCTCTGCCTGACAAGAGGAGCATGTTAACAGATTAGCAGCTAAACCGCTGCACTGTTGTGGGCTTAAGCCAGCTCAGGTAGCCCTCGGCATTTTGTAGCGGTACACAGGCTGCCTGCAACTGAAACCAACGCCGCCTCCTCCTGAATGACTTTGTGTAAAATATACAGACAACCCATTACAGGCTTTTAGACGCTTAGAGAGCCCTAGCCTGAAGAGCATGATGCAGGCAGAGAAAGAGGCGGGGGTTACTGACATCACGTGTGGAAAATGGAAAGACGAGACGAGATCATAATTCACGTTAACTGGTTGGATTAATGAGAAGCTGCTAACAGGTATAAGGGGTGACACATAAACAGCCATGCTTGCATCTTATCTGCGGCAGAGCTATCTCTCTGCCTTATTACGTTATACTGAATCACACCATGAATTGCCATTATATTGAACTGCACGCTATTACACAGGAAATATAATTTTCTTGGGTGCAATTTATTGTTTATGTGTGTTATGTCTCCGCCATGGAACTGTATAGGGACATCTATAATCTCCAATCCCTCTTAAGGTCATGATGAGACTGGAATAATTAAAACCGCAATTGAGCATAGTATAGAAAAGAGAATGATGAAGGTCCAAATGAAAAAGCAAGAGGAAAAGAGAGAAGGGTTTCTAACTTGAACTTACAATGTCCTATTTTTCTCCCGTCCATGTGGTTGCCACTCCAGAGAACTAAAGAGACAGGAAACATAAAAGAAGCCTGTGTTGATGAATGCTCTTTGAGATTACATCGTGTACAATACATATAACGCTCTACATCTGACCACATCAGCTGAACAGCCACCCCCAACGGAAGTGTACACGAGAGTACATGCACAAACACGCACTTACAGAAAACACGTGCACACAGACACACGCACACACACACACACACACACCTCAGCCCCCTCCCTGCATGCGGCGGTCTGTTGCTACACCTGTTCAGGCCTCCACCGGGGGGACATGTTAATTCACAGGCATTAAAAAGCCAATTGTTTGCACAACCGATAATCTATTAGCCCTCGGGCGGTGTGTGTCCACTCACTCCACTTGCCTTGCCTAGGAATGAGGAGTTCTGGATTGGGCCGGCTAGGCTTCCACTTAATCTTGGCACGTATCCGGGGTCTATTTACTTGCTGGTCCCGTGGTGGGGGAGCAGCGTATATACAGTATAGATATAGTGTTACTCGCGTACTTTAATATTGAATGCCTTGAAATAGTTCAACGTCGCTTTAGAATTTGTTGTGATGAAATGTAACACCGTCTGCATTGACAAGGTGTTGTTTTGGTTGTTGTTGTTTTTTTACTAGAGATGATACAATGACTGGCGATATAGGGCCGATGTTAAATCCATATCGCGGCGTGAGACTATACATTATCGTCTTGGATTCGGGGTATCGATCGTATCGATCGTTTAATAACTTCATCTTCATCTTATACCTGTCAAAAGTGTTTGAAAAACAGCCGATCCATCCACAAGATCACAATGGATGGATGCGATATGTCGTGAACTTGCCATTTCTGCCATTTTTGAGAGGTTTTGAAATTTTTTTACTGAAAACTGACATTATTGCCACAATACATAATATACATTATGATCGTATTGTGTATCGCTTTTTTTTTAAAGAAATTAAAACCGATATCCCAATACGATATTATTGTCGTCACAATATATATCGATAGCCAGGTATTTGGTCAAATCTACATTGTGATATTTGATTGTGTCCATATATATCCTAATGGTGTTATCTGATAATTAACTGATAGCATCAATGGGGAGAATCAAAGTCATTTTTTTTCTCCATTTCTTACGTTGGTTAGTGAGTGACATCATGAGACACGGGCGCTGATGCTGCCTCGCCAAGGGGGATTAGAGTTTTATGACAGCTGTGTGTGTGTGTTACATCTAGAGTGAGTTTGAGCACGGTATAAAAATTGAGGAGTATAAGTGGAAGTACGGGGGGGGGGGGGGACATAAACGTTGGGCGTCTAACAAAAAGCGGATTGAATCAACACAATCTCAACACTCACCATGGTCTGATATACAACATAACAAGTCACTGGAGACAACACAACACACACACAAACACACACACTGGCATCCAGCGCTGTCATAAATGTCATGTTCTACTCACACACACACACGCATGTGTGTGCGAGTGCACAGTCAGAAAAGTACAGCGGACTGAAGTGATAGGGTGAATTAAAAGGATGGAAACAAAGTGATCTCTCTCTCTCTCTCTCTCTCTCTCTCTCTCTCTCTCTCTTACCTTCGTCTCGTTTCCGCTTCTCGCCGTTGGAACGGGGAATGCCCAGAATGCCATTGATGGAGTAGGATCCTACGGGGTCGTTGGAGGCACTGGACACGGGGGGAGAGGCCGTGCTGGGGACTGAGGGAGAAACACGCCGTTAGAGTGTGTGTCTGTGTGTGTGTGTGGGTTGTGTTTATGGTATGTGTCGGTGTTTGTGTGTCCTTGGGTATAACATGTTTGTTTTTTCTGTGTGTACAGTAATGCATGTTCACATGAAAATGTGCTTATATTTGCTTAGCAGTTATGTAGTTCCCTTCTGTATATGTTAAACATACAGCATTATGATGTAAATGCAGGGGTGTAATCTGGGTGTGATGCACTTTTGCCCGATATTCACTTAGTTCCGCTCCTTGTCGCACGCCGCAAATTGCCGATCTACAAACTCAGAGCTCGTAGCAGCCATGCAGGGTGACACATTTTGAGCTTGTAGATCGGCTGACGTCGTTGGCGCATGGCACAACCCGTACGCGTGTGAAATCGGTCTTAAGTTGTGCGTGGACTGTGGAGGAGCATCGTTCAGCGCTCACCTATGGTGTGACCGGGCGGGGAGAGCGCCGTGATGGATCCGTCAGGCGATGGGTGGAATGGCTGCTGGACTTTGGTGCGAATAATCCTGTGCAAAGTGAACGACAGACAGACACGGATCAATCAATAGAACATAGCGCCTCTGAAGCATGGAGATTTCACGTTGGCCCAATGCCCCCTCCCATAGCGCGGCACTCGGTTCCCGGTTCCCGCCCAGAATGGGTTAAACATGGCACATCACGTCCACTTATGCCCATGCATGTGTACAAGTCCTCTTGTCGTTTTGGGACCCCCCCCTGGACACCCCCACCACACACCCGCCCACCCCATATTCGGGCCCTGTCACAAATAACCAATCTCGGGGCATTAGGGGCAATCTCTGGGCTCCTGTGAGAGTCTGAATGGAGCTGCCCCCTGAGAGAGTGGATTCAATCTTGTGGATTGTGGGGTTAGAGATATGATAAAGTCCCCACGCCGTTAAGATGTGATATGGGGGAAAGTCTTCATTGCACTTTGGACTGAATGATCTTGCAAACAAAGCATGAAATCACATCAATTCACCTCAATGATGGGCTTCACTGCCTCTACCTGGCCAACTCTAATCATCTCCCTCTCCTTGCTCCCTTCTCTCTCTCTCTCTCTCTCTCTCTCTCTCTCTCTCTCTCTCTCTCTCTCTCTCTCTCTTCCCTCTCTTCTCATTCTATGCCCTTCCCTGCCCAATATTTCACTCTGTCTCCCCATAATGATATCTATCTATGTCTCAGAAGAACCTTGTATCTCTAGGACTCTCTCTCTCTCTCTCTCTCTCTGGTTCTGGTCTTTATTTCTCTCTGTTTCTGTATCTCCTCTCTACTTCCCAGTCAGATCACTCAGTTTAGTGTGCGCACACACACACACACACACACGCACGCGCACGCACACACACATTGACGATAAGGGCTCATCGATTTGGACTCGGGGAAAGAAAAGTTGACGACGAATGGCACCAGAGAACAACAAATGCAAATGGTGGGGCTATAAATTACATGTGACAGGAAAGCAATAGTATCCCACACAGCCTCAGCCCCAGACAAGACCACATAACCACATCCCATGTCTTTTCATCTGTGGTGAAAAGAAGGCATCACACACACATATATATATATATATATATATATATATATATATATATATATATATATATATATATGAAGCAGAAACGTTCAGTAATGATATTCACGGTCATTCACAAATGAATTGGCCTGGAAATAAAAGTAGAATAAAAGCAAAAACATTCCTGTATCACCACCACGCCTGCATTCACCTGACCTCAACCTGTGTGCTTTCTCTATATTCGCCCCCTCCCTCTCCTCCCTCCCTCTCAAAGAAATAGACCCTAAATGAACCTGAGTGGAAGGAGATTTGGTGACATTCCGCCAATCCGCGATAATGTGACCTCGGGTATGAAGACTGTTCAGCCTAGCCTTCCAAACATTGTGACATTCTCATGAAGATTACTTTGAAGTAATGCCATTATAAATGTACCTTAATGTTTCAAACTGACGGCCAGGTCTTTTGAACCTTTTTGACATTTTGTTTTGGAGATTACTTCAAGTCTAGTACCATGACTGTGATTACCTTCTCATTGATAAAGGGACGAACGGGACAATGCTGTATACATTTCTACGGTCTTTGTACTTGGCATGATGATGACTGAAGACTATTTTTTATCAAATATATCATTGTGTAATAATTTTTTTCAAAACACCTACTGAAAATATATATAGTCACAATGTCGATATTGGTATACTTTGTCAAAACATGTCACGTTATGATCAGCCCTATAGCCTGATTTACACTTAGTTGCGCACATGCCTTGGCCAACCATGAGCCGAACATATAGCAGATCTACAAGCTCACAACGCATCGTGCTGTGAATTGCTGTAAACTAGATCGGCTGCAATTATGAATCTTAACACACAAACAGAGCAGATGAGCCAACATGTGCTGCCATGTGCTCTGTCGGGTGGAAACCTCCCAACTGTTACTTTTCAGGATGTCAGGATTTTTCAGGATTCAAAAGTAGCAGATCCACAAGCTCAAAAAGGGTCGCTTCGCGCCGCGCTTATAGAGCTTGTGGATCTGCTACTTTTGATGCTTGTGTGTGACGCTGTAGTAGTGTGTGATTTACGGAAAAAATACCAAAACAACCCACAAAAAGTTAAAATATGGGCATAAGAGCTTTCTGCAGTGACGGCTATCAACTGTGAATGGGGCAGAGCCAGGCATGGGTTAACGTCCTCGGGGGAGGTTATAAGATGTACATTGCACGCTTTTCATTCCCCTCACTAACTGTCTCGTGTGTCCTCTATATATACCGCCGTACGCACGCACACATGCACGCACTCACGCACGCACACACCCACCAACGCACCCACGCACGCATGCACAGCCCCTCCGGGCAGGCGGGGCGACAAACACTCCGCCTCCTAAAAAAACCCACACATCAATATTTTATTTGAATTTCTAACATCTCACCACAACCGTTATCTGACCTCATGACTAGAGGCTAGCCTCATAAATTCAAGGACTTTTGTTTCTGGGAGTCCATGTTGTTGTGTATTGAATAAGCAATTTGGGTGACGGGAGGGGAATTAACGACTTTAGGTGCTTTGCTCTGTTAGGGGGGGGGGGGGGGGGAGAAGAAAAAGAAGGAGAGGGGTGGGAGAAAAATATCCCCCCAAAGAAATATTAAAATGTGGATCGATATGATTGAAAGCTGCTTAAAAGAGCGTGCGTTTTTTTGCGTCCGCGGGGCATGATGCAACATTGCAACGCGTGGAAAACTCCTGGCCGTGCGGGCGGTATATACAAAACAAAGTGTAACCCAGCCTCTGTGTAATCTTTAATAATTCATGCAGGAAAAATGTGTTTAAGGCCAGGACATCCTCTTTAACGTCAACAGAGCAGAGGTCAACACCTTTACCACAGACTCAGAGAGAGAGAGAGAGAGAGAGACCACCAGACCTGTTCTCTCTGTCTGACTGAGCCCCCCCCCCCCTTCTCTCTCTCTCTCTCTCTCTCTCTCGCTCTCGCTCGCTCTCTATGTGTGTGTCTGTCTCTCTCCCTGTGTGGGTGTACACCCACACTATACACTATATATAACATCCTGAGTGTCAATTTAATATACAAATGGAACCAAATGGACTCGTCATTTTAAATTAAAACAAGGTTTTTTTCAGTGTGCATGTATAATATATGCACATGAGCACACGTGTGCACACACACGTGCACGCACGCATTACAGTGTCAATTCTCACACTTTCAGGGTTAAATTAACACATTTTGCTATATGCTCCTTTGCATATATAACTAAACAAAACACAATAACTTAATCAAAGGACTAAATTGAGAGCATTTTTACTGCTGTGAACAATTCATTTAAATGAAATAGCATAGATTTAGCTCACAAAATATTTTGGATCCTGCATTTTCTTTGTAATCAAGATATGTCAGTGTATTTTGTGACCGATACCCATTATGCACTCAAATGACCCTTGAAAATATTGACTAGAAATAAATGAAAAAAAGAAAAGAAAATATGCTCTGGAACAGGGCTGAAGTTAACGATTAACATAACGATTAACTAACTTTCTCTTTTAAAGGACACCTTCTCTCCACACAAACGTTTTCATAACCTACAGTGCTGTTTTTACACAAGCTGGCAAGTAGCCTATAGCCTATATACAATTCAATTAATTAAATGCAATACAATAGCATACAATTCACATTGTGGCAAGTAATTGTATTTCTAAATTACAAGTCAACATGTGGGCTCTATATGGGGAGTTGTTTCTCATTCATGCTTTTTTGTTTTAAGTCAATTAATCTTGGACATAGTTTACTGTACTCTGATTTTTATTTTATTTTTTTGCAACATGGGTATAGCCTAAAAATAGCAACGGTGAACGTGTTTTTGAAAAATGGACGTTCTTCTAGAATGGCATATGTTTAGTTGGTTTTTTTTCGACGGGCTGTCGGGCTGGTATATATGAATCTATGATGATGATTATGATAATGATGAGCAGAGAAGAGAAGTTGTGATCTCTCTTCAGCTCATTAAAATGTAATGCTGTCCTGATGACCAGCTGTGTGGAACACTGCCTCCTAACCAAAGTTCACCACTCGCATCGCATGCACCGTGCACTCGCAGGTAGAGGGAAGAAAAGGGCCTATGGGCCTTTTTTTCCACCTTAACGCGCATTCACGTCCGTTGGGGTTTTCGCCGTGCATGGTCCGCAGTCAGGGGCTATAGACTCAGAGCTACTTTGTCTTGTCCCGTTTTATGTGCAAGGAAGGCTGAAAGATGAAAGGTTTAGCCTTATAGTAGGATGGCTGGCTGCTTGTTTACTCCCTATCTATATAGTAGGCTACTATACGCTGTCGCTTGCCCGAGTTGCCCCCAAAAAGAGCAGATCTACAAGCTAACAGCGACGCGCTGTTTAGCCTGTAGATCTGCTCTTTTCTGGGCAAGCGCCGGTGAGAGAAGCGACAGCCTCCCGCGATGCATATACATTAATTAAACAATTAAGCTTTAGTTTACCGAATTACCGGTACCGCTATGCAATAGGCCTAAACATTCAATCCTTTTTTAGCAATAACAAATATCAGAATATCAGAATTGACCATGCAGTCCAGAGTAGATTATAATTACGGAAACTATTATGAATAATGCTATGGCCTTTTCTGATAGCATATTTAATTAATAAATGCAAATATATAGGCTATTAAAAATCTATTATATATTTGGCATGTGTGATTAAAACATATAGCTTATATATAATGCTATATTATAGGCTATTTGGTAAATCGTCTGCCGACTGACTCGATCCAGTTTCCAATAAAAGAAAATATAAGATAAAATGCCTCTTCATTGAGTGTTCTATACACACAGGCACTAGTCTACGTCACCACCTCCGTGTTTGTTTATAGGGCTCTCTCTCTCTCTCTCTATTTGAAAACAGAGAACGATTGGCAATAAACGCAGGTGCCGCCTCTTGTCGCAGTGTGGTCCGCGCCGCGTATTATTGAACGCCTTTGTTGGGGTATTTCCCTCTGCCGCTGGATCTGGTTACGCGGCTATTGATCGCTTTTTTCCCTTTTTTTATCGAGACAGATGTGATTTTCGTGGCCCCGGCTCCCGGCCGGGGCTGGCTGACCGCGGAGGGCTGTGGGGGGGATTGGATTGCACTCCTCAGTCAGACCTCAGCTATATGGGCAGAGCAGAGTAGAGCCATATAGACCACCCCGACTCCATTGAAAATGGTCCCGTTTAGCCGTGTGTGTGTGTGCGCGCGCGCGCGTGTGTGTGTGCGTGCGCCGTGCAGATTAAATATAAATCATGATGAGTTGAGTGTGCGTCTATTTCAAGCTGTTTCTCCATAATCGAACGCGTCGCCTTTCAATATGCCATTTAGTCCTCCTATATAGTGACGTTGAAGACATTCCCCCACAGATAATTTTTATACAATGCTCTTTTTCCCCCCGAGGCATTATTCTGATTCTTATCACAGGTCGTTAAAATGTGGAAGTTTTTTCCAACCTACCTGTTGATGGAGGACACGCTCGGGACCGTGTCGTTGTCGCAGACGGCTTCGGCCAAAAGTCGGTCCCGAATCTCCCACGCGAACATGGTTGGGTTCTGGCGTTTATAATCTGCTATTTTATCCACTACTTTCGGAGTCGCGACCTTGGGTTTGGAGCCACCAATGACCCCGGGTTTAATGCTGCCGGTTTCATAGTACCTGCGTGTTGGAGAGACAGAAAAGTGAGACATGCATGCGCGGCTTGAATGGTCAACAATCATTAAAATAAACAACAACATTCCAACATTCATTCATTTATATATATATACAGTTGCATGTTGTATCGGCTAATTAACTATAGTTTAACAAATCGTGACTTAAATGTATAATTTAGCCGACGGGGAAAACAGAAATTCGTGGCGACAGTTGAGCTTTGTAGCCTATATCTCTTGATTAAAAGCTCCGTGCAGAAAAAAATAATCCCTAATAATAGTATAATACTAATAATAATAACTTTATTTATATGTTTGTGGGCATATGATTAAGCGTCAGTCGGTTGTGAGAATATAGGACATTTTCTCTACAACAGTGAATTTATTAAAATGACAGTGGCAGTGACAGTGAGGACAAAAACACATTTTAATTGGCAGTATAAGTCTGACCTTATATATTTATTTTTCATTCGTCATGTACTTATATTAGCATGCATGGCATGCCACCACGGCCTATTGGTGTGAATAAATGTTTATAATGTCAAAACATTCGATGTGTATGAAATAATTTACCTCGGAAATCCCTTTTGATAGCTGAAAAATATTTCAACACATTATCTCCTGTGATATTTGGTGCCTTCTAGAATAAAATAAAACCAAGACATCAAAATGCTATAATTGCACAGTTGTAGATTTTTTTTAAAGGCAATCTTCTATAAATAGGGGGGGGAGCTGCATGTGAGAGGGTGGTCGATATATAAAGATTTATATTAAAAAAATCTTGGACACAGAATTCCCGTATTCAAGCAAAAATGACCAGCTTCATAACCGATGACTGTGGGCTAAAATAGAGCTTGGGGGGGTGCGCATATGCCACATATAAGCTAGATTTATGTGTGACAGACACGTGCGCGTGCGTGGGGCTCTATGGTGGCTGTGCTGTGCCTGCATATGGAGGAGGATCAGATGATTCCCTCAAGCTCACTCACCTGCCCAGGATCTTGCTGACGCAGCCGTGGCTGACCCGTAGCTGCCGGGAGATGTCACACGGCCGGACCCCCTGGTGGGCCAGCTCCACGATCCGCTGCCGCACCACGTCGGGCAGCGGCCTGCCGTTCACAAACACCCCGCCAAGCTGGTTCACACCGCCGTGCCCTACGTGGGACACAACAGCCACGCAACACGGGAACATAACATTACATACATACAGAAGTGGAGCCTGTTATACGCGACGCACCACCATGCCACCGCGTGAACAACAGAGCATCGCGACGGGCCGGCGCGCATGCATGCAACTTTGCAAGGCATGTGCAGGCGCCTTGTTGGACATTGAAACGGTACCGTGGGCTATACATGCTGCAACGCGCACACACCCCTCGTGTGTGTGTGTGTGTGTGTGTGTGTGTGTGTGTGTGTGTGTGTGTGTGTGTGTGTGTGTGTGTGTGTGTGTGTGTGTGTGTGTGTGTGTGTGTGTGTGTGTGTGTGTGTGTTTGCGTGCGTTGCAGCATGCATCGCCACACATTTGATATGCCTAATGCATCTTTCTTGCTCTTAAATCTATAGGCTAGATTATTTTTGTAATAATCAATTACTCAATATTATTAAGATTATTGATATTTTACATTTTATTATTTCCAACAATAAGTATAGCATATGTATAGCCTAATTATAATATCAATGCTACATATATTATATTACATGTCATATTATTGTCAATATTGGCCATACATTATTACAATGAGATCAAACGCATAATAAACCGAAGAGATCAATTCACTTAAAGATAAAGTTGTTGTTTTAAAGCAAATAAATAATTTAGCAATGAGAAACATTATGCTATACCTATAAAGAACGTATTGTCTTTAGTATTAAATAATAGCAGTGAGAAATATAGGCTAAACAACGTATTGTCTTTAGTAGTTAGGCAATATTTTCCAAGAGCAGCTCTTCCATTTCAGCCTAACACATGTCGCAGATATTATGTTTCACCCTGTTTAATTTTCCTTGCACGATTATTGTAAATAATTTAAAAAGAGCTTTGATAACTCATATTACACAAACGCGGATAGTGCGAATGAACAGGAATAAATAATTTACAGGCAGCCCGGGTACACTTCGCCCATATCGTATACACTAAAACATATATAGGTCTACAATTAGGCATTAGGGATTTTTTTTTTAAGATAGTTATTTTCCAAACATATCATTTCAACAAATGGTATTAATCTTGCTACGTTTACCACGGAGAAAATACACCGCGCATTTACACAATGAAATCCATTTACACGGCTATTAACGGCGGATTCTTTGCTCTCCACACAATAACTTTAATTTCAAAGGTAATAAAAGCTTTGTATTCAAATTGAAGCTGTATTCAAATGCAACCATAAACCTAACACCAACTGTAAAGGCCAACACGATAGTTAATGACAGCTTTGAGTCAATAAACACACAGCTTCAGCAGTTTGTGAGGGGAGACAAAACCAAATCAGTGATATTGAAAGTGGTTATTGTTAAGCAAAACGCCATATCACCTTGCTGTCAATTATAAGCCTGCTTTTGGCATCTGTACCAACATTTGTCAATAATTAATTCATGTAGAAATACCCTGGCAATATTTAGTTTATGAAACCTGCAATTATTATTATTATCCTATATCACCTTTGCACCCCCGCCCCCCCAAGTATAGTAGGCCTAGCCTATAGCGTGCATTTTTAAATGAATCCGACTTTCAAAACTTCCTGAATCATTTTCGCTTCCCTCTTTCTTTAAAACTAAACTAAAACAAAAACATGGACAAAGCTGCGAGGTTTATTGTTCGCCTAATCCCTGAGTATCTCCAATAAAGTAGCAGCAAAGCTGACAGACAGTGGCCGACACAGTGAGCGGTAACAGCACGCTATTGTAGTATAGGCTTTATAGGAAGACTTTCTCATAAATCTGCTATTTTGTGCTGTCCAGGCAAATAAAGCACGTTCATCGCAAGCCTTTCCGACCTAATTCACGCGGGAATTAACGTCGCAATCCCGGCGAGAGATTATTCGGAACGGGCATCATGAAACTAATACTCTACTCACGGTGCATCGCCGAGAAGGGGTCCGCTTTGCAGTGAATATCCATGGGATAGCAAAGGAAGGAAAGGTAATCGACTGAGGTCGCCGTTTCGCCTTGGTGATGCAGCGTTAACTGCGTAAAAAAAGAAAAACACTGATAAATAGACGGGGAAAGGAAAAACAGTCCCGGATGGCGTTCTCAAAGTGTCCCGCAGGCTGTTGTTGTCGTTGTGTGTCGCCTCGCGGGCGGAGAATAACTTCTTGTTTGGGGGGAAAAGGGCGAAGTTTCCCTCCCCGTCGCAACTCTGTTTTGGCTCTCAGGGAAAAGTCTCTGTAAGCAGCAGGAACAACGCTGTCAGGTGCAGAGCATGACCCCCGCCGTTTGTACCGAGCGCACCGGTCGCTGCAACATTCGGCTGTATAGAGAGAGAAGGCACTGGCAGCGGGTCACTCTATTTTGTCTTTAAACGACATCATCATTGAGTGGTGGGGGGGAAGAACAAGGTGCTGTGTTAGCCTACAACAACAGTGTGCCCGGGTCTCTCTCTCTCCCACACGGTCCAGTTAGTATAGCGAAACTGCGGCAGGATGAAGAAGAAGGAGGAGGAAAAAAACAGAAAGAATCCCCCCACTCTCTCTCTCTCTCTCTCTCTCCTTGGAGGTGGCGAGGAACCGGCGGGTCTCGAGTTTAATCAGATAGGGGCGGAGATGACAGGGGCAAACATGGACACTCTCCTCTCCGTCAGTCAGTCAGTCCCCCTCTCCTCTCCTCTCCACTCCTCGGGAATGGGGCTGTGCCTAAACGAAGCTTTGAGCTCAGAATGAAACCCCTCTCGTTGTGTGTGTCTGTTTCTAAAAGCTGCAGTCCCACAGATCACCCCCCCCCCCTCCTCCTCCTCCACTCCCCCCCCCCCTCCCCCCCTCCATCCATCCCACAGAATCCCACCACAGCATAGAGATGGATGACTTGTCAGACAAAGGCGATAGATTCCAACACTGTGTGATTCGCTAACGTAAAAAAAAAAAAAAGCTCAAATGAGGAAGTCCTCCTCGCATCCGACAGTTCGGAAGGGGAGGGAGACGGAATGGGAAACGATGAGACTTTTTTTTTGGGGGGGGGGGGGGGGGGGGGTGAGTGAGGAATCAAGGAAATTAAAAGGAAAGCTTCGAAGAATGGAGGTAAAAAGCGCGGTGTCAAAGCTCTGTATAGTGTGTAGCCTATAGTATACCTCTCAGACAGTCAGACCGCACACTGTTGTGTTGTTTAAAGTTGTGATGAGCCACCGTTCAGCTCTCCTCTCTCTGTCTCTCCGGTCAGAGACGCTCGGATCATTTTGGGGGGCGACTGGGGAAAGATGGAGCCATGGGGGTGTGATTATAAGCATGAGCCAGGACCAGGATATTGCAATATAGTCTATAGTTTTCAATTCTTCAAGGAACTATATATCTATAAACTTTGTGCGTGCGTGACTGCGTGCGCGCGCGTGTGTATGTGTGTTGGTTAACCGCATGTCAAGTAGGCTAAGCACTGCAGCAATGTAGATTGTTTTATTTTATTAAAAGTGTAGGAAGATGTCTTTGACAAAGTGATTTAATGTGGCAGTATATACGCTACTACACTTTTTTATATTTTAATATTGTGCAAGTCTTTGAATATGATCTTTTTTTTTAAATGTGTTTAGGACTAACGTTTTTGAGTTATAGCCTGCAGGACTATTTTATTGTCTTTATAAAGGTGTTTATTGTTTAATCATCGCGTTGGCGCTTATACCGACAACATAACGGATCTCTATAGCAACGCATAATAGGTCAGTCCTTTTTTCGGCAAGCGCCACCGTAGAGGTGGGACGCAGACGGCCTATAGTCACTCTGTAGGCTGTGATAAAAGTGAGTTGAGGTGTATATATATTGCTCCTCCAAGTGCTCGCTCCGCCTGTAGATGGCGCTCACAGGTTACGCTGCCCCCCTCCACCCGGTTGACTTCATTCATTCATGTGGACGTGGTGAGGAGGAGGAGGAGGGGGCTGCGTTGCATGGGGGTCAAAGGTCGAGCTGCAACGTATACTGTAGTTCAATAAAGCAACTGTAAATCTATTATAAATAGAAACGCAGTCCGAAGCGGAGTGCATAAATTAATGACACCGGACAATAGGCATCCTCGGAAATCCTTAATTGGCTCTGGCATGGGAACTTGATGGCGGACAAGTGCATGCAGCATGCAGGGTCTTTTGTGTGGAAGATGTTCAGTTGCAATCCAATGGCAGCATCATGGCACTCAACAAATTAATGCTATATAGACTTCAGTTCAAAGTTATCAAATATAGTCCAGACAAATGGCTCAAAATTAGCTCGGATTTAATTTAGCCATGATATTAATGATTGGTAATCTCAGTATATTTCACATAAGACATATAAAGTCAGTGCTGAGTTAAAGTTTTGAACTTGAGTCCAATTTTAGTTGCAGCCATAGGGCCGACGGTATAATAACAATTAACCTAATTGAATAATTAAAAACGAATCGCCTGATTCTAACGAATTTAGTGAAGTGTATTAGCCTATTATTATTATTATTATTATTATTGTGCTATATTTACTTAATTTGCAGCATTTGTCATACATATAGCATGAAGGTCTCTCATTTAGAGTAAAAGTAAAAGCTTTATTTATCAATGACGGTCGGTGTCAGTGACTGTTGACGCATCTTGTCGGAAAGCGGCTGTGTGTGTGTGTGTGTGTGTGTGTGTGTGTGTGTGTGTGTGTGTGTGTGTGTGTGTGTGTGTGTGTGTGTGTGTGTGTGTGTGTGTGTGTGTGTGTGTGTGTGTGTGTGTGTGTGTGTGTGTGTGTGTGTGTGTGTGTGTGTGTGTGTGTGTGTGTGTGTGTGTGCGCGTGTGTACAGTGCGTGCGGATGCGGTGAGCTTTAGCGAGTGCACTAGAAGGCCGTGTTGCTCCGCTCTGCCCTCTGGACAAGTTTGAGGACGATTCCTCTTCTGGTTTTTCTTTTTCTTTTTTTTCTCTCCCTCTCTCCCTTTTTTGTTTCTGCCTTTTTTTTTTCTTTTTTTTTGGAGGGAGCTTCTGGTACAATATGTAGCACCATGGGCTGTAATTTCACACGTCACTGCTCTTTTGCCCTAAAGCTGCTGCTATTCCCCCCCACAACACCCCGATTTGCCCCCGTAGCCTTTGCACTGCCATGACGACGTTTCCCTTGTCAAAGTCCTATAGCACAACAAATGGCACGATAATTAACAAACTGTTAGTCTCTCTCTCTCTCTCTCTCTCTCTCTCTCTCTCTCTCTCTCTCTCTCTCTCTCTCTCTCTCTCTCTCTCCTCTTTCTCTCTCCACTTCACTCTACACTACAGCCCTCTCTCTCTCCCTTCACAAGCCGAGCCACCACGGGCCTAATAATATGATTCCTGTTTTTTCTGTCCATATATTTGCATTCAAACACGGAGACGCGCGCGCACGCACGCTCTCTCACGTATGGCGTCCATTGCATGCACACGTGTTTTCGAGCCATTTCAAATGACCAGAAATATATTTTAAATTAAAGTTAATTCCAACCACAGAGCTCCATATGTATAGCCTATATATGTGGACATTATGGCTGTATATATTAAAGCATTTCACTGTATGTATGTATGTATGTATGTATGTGTAAGTGTAGGCCGTGTGTGTGTGTGTGTGTGTGTGTGTGTGTGTGTGTGTGTGTGTGTGTGTGTGTGTGTGTGTGAGTGTGTGTGTGTGTGTGTGTGCGTGCGTGCGTGCGTGCGTGCGTGCGTGCGTGCGTGTGTGTGTGTGTGTGTGTGTGTGTGTGTGTGTGTGTGTGTGTGTGTGTGTGTGTGGAGAGAGAGAGAGAGAGAGAGACCATTGTATTTCCGTGCTCTTTGAAGACTCAGTGATGGCAGAAGGAACTTGTTTGTTGCATGTGTGTGTGTGTTCAACGCACATACACGTTATAACGTCATCAATCGATATCATTGTTCTTCAGCGCTGCATATAAGCTATATATATATTATATCATATTTAGCAACTGTCTGGAATTATGGAATGGCACAATGTCTTCCCTTAGTACAGTCATAAAGAATTTGAGTTTTATATAAACACACGCAGTAACATCAGCCTCACTCACATTGTTAATTAATATCTTACGCGATAATTAGCAATTAACGCATCGATTTTTACCGTCTCAGCGTGTAAAGTGAGGGTTTAGGCTGCATGCTAGCCTATGGATATAAGCTAAACATAATGCTTATTGGCAAGGAGAAAATAAAAATGATATTGATTTACCTTATAACATAGCATCACATAGGCCTGAAAGGGAGGAAGCTAGACCTAGGCATGTTCAGTTTTGTCTGCAGGAAAAAAAATCCACTGACTCAAGTGTCAACGAATTTGATTTATTTAGCTTTTATTAATCATTCAAAATCATTTGAATGATCAAACAGCCACGCTAATTGGCCGGACCATGCACGCGGTGAAATTGAGGTGCAGGGGGAAAATATTGCATGTGTAATCATTAAACAATTTCGAGTCAATAAAGATTATTACTTAGTTATTTCGTATACAGTTTCTGCATTTATTGTGCATCCTCTGCATGCATCATGGCTTATCAATAAAGTTGTTATCATGTGGTTAAACGTGGTTAAAAATGTTCCCCTGGACATAATTGTGTTCCATTAGTCAAAACATTAGAATTATTTCGGGGAGTCACTTGCAATCGGCCCTGCCTGCGCTCTGAGGCGCTGTCTGTGTCTCCTGACATGTTAAAAGCCATATGGTGAGTCCGTGGCAGAGCCCAGATATCAGCTGCGTCCTTAGATTGGTTATTCATGTGCTCTATAAGGGAGAGCAGATGGGTATCAATTTGACTCTCCGTACGGTACGTCCATCCATGGGACAACCAACCGCTGCAGATTGATTTTGTACTTGCTTTTAATTTCGACCATAATTAATTAGATCATTACAACTGTTCTGCATTGATCTTCCCATTTGCGCCCCCCCCCCTCAACCAAAACAAAATCGAGATGTGAATTTGAATGTGACCTATGTGTATGTTTTGCATTAAAAGCCCTTTATATATATAGGATCAAACGATTGGCTGTTTAAGATATGATGATGATGATAATAAATAGTATAGGCTTAAGTATTATTATTGTTTATTATCTAAAATGTTTATACCTCATTTTCGTTTTATTGCACTACAATAACAGACAAAAAAAATCAGTGATCTGTGTGTGTGTGTGTGTGTGTGTGTGTGTGTGTGTGTGTGTGTGTGTGTGTGTGTGTGTGTGTGTGTGTGTGTGTGTGTGTGTGTGTGTGTGTGTGTGTGTGTGTGTGTGTGTGTGTGTGTGTGTGTGTGTGTGTCTGTGTGCGTGTGTCTGTGTGCGTGCGTGCGTGTATGCACCCACAATGTTGGGTGCACTGCACATACAAAGCAGCTTGAAAAGTAAAATAAAATAAAAAATAAACTTGAAAGGCGAACAGAATCTATATAGTTCAAGCCCACATACTGCACGAACCAACATATAAACAAACATTGACAGTATTTGTAGCCTATGTGAGGCGTCTGCAGGTTCGTGCAGGGGAGGAGGAGGTTTGGGGAGAGAGAGAGATCCTTACCTGATCGACCAGCGGTATATAGGGCTGTGAGGCATGGCGTTCCCCCTGTCTAATGGTCCGTCTCCTCGATGCAGCCCACTAGCTCTGTCCGGCCTCCTGCGCTCCCTCCCCGGCTGGGGCGTCCCGCATCTCCCCGCTGCATGCTGCTGCTGCTAGTGCTGCTGCTGCTTGTCAGAATCTTTGACCGATCATCCAAAACTAAACGGTTTAGGACGACAACAAAAAAGAGGAGCAAGCCCAGTGTGCTCCAACGAGCTAGGAATTGATAAAGAGGGGTGTAAAAAATATATAAAAAAAATCAAAGAACACGGGAGCGTTGCATGCAGGGTGTTGTATAAAAGGAAGAATAAAAAGCTATCGGATGTAAAAAAGAGATTTAGTATGGATATGCTAAGAGAGCTGCAGGTTTTGGACTCCCGTATATTATGAGCAATGATGGATATCAGGCCTACTTTTTAAACAGATCACAGTGTTGCATAACTTCTACACACATAAAGATCGGTATGTATTTTTATTCATTTGTTTACTTATTAATTAACGTAGGCATTTAAAAAAAAAAATTATTTAATGTATTCGAGTATTCGTAGTTATTGCTTTTCTCCACGACTTTATACTTGTCTCAAGAAAAGTTGACACAGAAAAGTTGACATGCATGCTTGTGGTTAGATGACGGAGGCATATGGCTGCTGTTCATTGGCTGAAGCCCTCAGCCTGCACACCATAACGTAATCAGACAGACAGACAGACAGACAGACAGTCATATAGTGTGAAACGTTTGTTACAGTAACTTACAGACCGTGATTTGATAGCGGTAATGTTTCTGTCTCTCTCATCATGAGATCCCCGATTTACACTGCAGTCCTTATAACTTCGAGAGTGTAGGCCTACTACTGATACAAAGTGCACGGACCCGACAAGGGTCCATTTGGTTAGCCTACATGTTGTAGTTGTAGCCTACTGCGCAGCATAGGCCTACCTACACTCTCGAAGTACGCCTATAACTCTTCTCAATTAACCCCGAACCCCATGCATGCACATTGAAAAACCAGCGTAGTCATTTATTTCAGACATGTCGCGATTGCAGCTGACACGTGGAAGCGGACTTGAAAATGTGTCTCGTTAAATAAACACATATCATATGACATGGTTTGCTGACGACGAGAATAAAATAGAATAATAATTAATAATAACAACAACAACAACAACAACTCGGTGTAAATTTAGTTCGGGTTGTTGCAACCCGGCTGTGACGATAATAATAATTTGCCCGCTTCTTATTTATTTAAAAGTTTTACTTCCCGACAATTGAAACCGTAAAGCCTATACATGTCGCTGTATAGCACACTGCACACACTAGGCCTATACTATACACACAGTGCAGTGCAGTCACACACTGCACGCACGCGCGTTCGTGCGCGCATCCACGCGCATGCATGCACGCATTCGTCGATATATTCGAACGAGAAAACACGCAAATATAGCATATATATATATATATATATATATATATATATATATATATATATATATATATATATATATATATATATATGCCAGTATGATATAGGCCTATATATTTAACATGATTTGATATAGGCATATATCTTTATTTTACATTTTCGTTATAGTCCTATATGTAGGCATATCTCTTTCTGCTTAAAGTGTGTAAAGTAACACAATAAGTAAAAAATAAATAAAATTAAAAAAGGGGGGGATCATTCATTGTATATAGAGTCTATCTTATAAAAGACTAAATAAAGAAATAATAGTATAACGTTGGGACCAATGGCTGCCTTCGACGTCAATATGAGAGGAAAGTTTCTATGTGTGTTTAACAGCGCGAGGGAACACAGCAAAAAGTAAAGAGTGGAGAGGATAAAAGTTACACACTGGAACATTAACAGATGAGTAACCGGTGAAAATGCAATATTACAATATTCACAAGAACGACGGAGCGTGGTGAGGCCATAAAACTCAACATTAAAAGATTATAGCTTCTCTATCGGCTATTTAACAAACATTTTGCATTTATAACACTATAGTCTTTACAGTGCTTGAGGACCATAGTATGGCCATAAGAGGTCCACTGGACCAGGAACCATGCATAATGGATGATATTATAGAACACCTTTTATCTAACATATTTAGATGGGAGGAGCTATAGGGTAAAAAAAGAAAGAAACTGCTCCTTATATACTTCAAATGTCTTCTAAATACTTTAATATAGATCTATACTTTCTAACACAAATTCTGAGACTTTATTTGAAGGCGTAACTATATAGCTGTGAGTGTGTGTGTGTGTGTGTGTGTGTGTGTGTGTGTGTGTGTGTGTGTGTGTGTGTGTGTGTGTGTGTGTGTGTGTGTGTGTGTGTGTGTGTGTGTGTGTGTGTGTGTGTGTGTGTGTGAGAGAGAGAGAGAGAGTACTGTCTCTGTGAAGGTGCAAAATGGGCCTGCGAATCGGTCTCAGAGGGTATTTCATTCGTTAGCCTTATACATTATTCAGAAAGTAAGCATCAATATATATTTTTTATTTTATTTTCTGAATGAAAACTAGCTTGAAAATGGCAGCTGACCCCCCCCCCCCCCCCCACACACACACACACACACACACACACACACACACACACTTAGAATATTTGGTTATCATTGGATAAGATTTTGTCTGCAACTGTATTGATGTAGCACTATAAGGAGAGATATACAACTATAAGCGTGGTTCAAAACAACAATTATTCTACATTCTCTAATTGTGTATATAGACTTCTTGTAAACAAGAGTTAAAGATGTATATAATGGTCCATTTGGTACCACCATACCAACTCTCCATCATTTAGCTAGGGACCACCTGGGATCCCCGCAGGGACCACTGACGGTCCCCGGACCACTGGTTGAGAACCACTGTTACAGTAATGGAAGCCTCCCCCCACCCGCCCATTCAGAGATTATGACCCGAGTCCGAGCGCAGGAGTACAGGAGGCAGATTGAACACTAAAAACGGGAGCAGAGGAGGAGGAGTGATATAATATTGGAGGGGAACGTGCTTATGGAAGGGAGGGGCGAGGCGAGGGGGCGGGTGCGTTAAATGGCGTATGAGTCCATTTCCCTCCTTTTTTTAAGTCCTGTTATTATACCGGTGAGAATCTTCCAATAATTTAGCTCAATTCTTCATGGGAGGACGTATATATAGAATTATAGGGCAGTGGTTTCCCAAACCTTTCAGGTTGAGACCCAAAAGAGAGACTAGACATTTGCCTGCGACCCGACCCAAAGTATCAGCTGTACGTCATCTCCTTAATTGGACATATGTTGCCTACTTCAACCCTTACCTCCTCACTGCCATGGCACTTATGCCTCCTCGACGTCCTCCCAAACCCACCACCATCCTCCACCTCCGCCCCCTCCCCACCCCATCAATCCCACCTATCCCTTCCCCGAAAATATACCGTCCCACGTGCTTCATGTGCCCTGAACATTAAATAAGGCCTCTCCTATATACCCTCTCTCCCATGCACCACCTCTGTGCCTGGCACCATCTCCCCCTTCACACTGAGTCCACTGTATAGCTATATGCATGCACGCACGCACGCCACACGCACGCACATGCTGGGCTGCGCCCATGCCGTTAATCGTGCAGTGTGACAGGAGAGGGTGTCAGGATATGTTTAATCTCATTCAGGTGTTTTCTATATTCACATTACGGCTGTACATCTGAGGGAACTATATAATGTAGGCTATTAGGAATGGGCTAAATCATGATCAGCAGCAGCGATGTACATCTACTGGAGGAGTTGATGCATGGCACGAGGGGGCGGGGTGGGTTGGGGTGGTGAGGTGTGTGTGTGTGTGTGTGTGTGGGGGGGGGGGGGGGGTGGCTGGCTAAACTAAGACAAAACAATGGAACAATATGTTTCCCGCCGGATGGATGTCTGGATGGCGTGTTGGAAATCTGGGCTGAGAGACACAGCCAGGATCATCATCATCAACTCTTGCCAGCTTTTCATATTTAAAGCCAGCAAGGGTTTAATTACCAAATGATGACAGTGTCATATGGTGCCATGATGGCACAGAATGGGTGTACTAGGGCGTGTGTGTGTGTGTGTGTATGCGTGCGTGCGTGCTTGTGCGCGCGCTGCTGCTCAGACGTGTGCGTTCAATCCATGCGTATACAGTGGATCTGTCCCCTTTGCGTGCGTTTCTCCTGTAGTGAGTGACTGTACGAGTGAGTGTGTGTGCGTTTATATGTTCCTATAGTGTTGCGTTTGTGCCATTGAGTGACAATGGGGTGCTGGGGGGGGGGGGGGGGGGGGGGGGCATGCATCCTGGGGGAAGGGGGCGGGTGGGCCATCGGGGAGGGGGCCTCAGAAACGGTAAAACATCTGTAATTTGTAATTCGCTGGTGTTCAATGGCTGCTCATGGATTAAAGATTAAAATCTATTGTCTTGACAGATGGGAGGGAGGGAGAGAGACAGCGAAAGCGAGGGAGAGATAGAGGGAGAGAGAGAGAGAGAGAGGGGTGGGAGAAAGAGAGTGACACTCATGCACATCCCATTTCCATTTGTATATAAGTAGCGACACACACACACACACACACACACACACACACACACACACACATACACATACACATACACACACACAAACACACACACACACACACACACACAGTGCGGCTAATCACGGTGGAGAAATATGCTGTGTGTTTGTCTCACTCTGAGCAACGCCTTCTACTCCAGCTGTGGACTCATTCTACTTGGGCGTCTCACTGTTCCACCTCTGCTGGCTCGCTCCAGAGTGGTTTGGGTTGCCTATTAAACCTGTCAAGACTGGGAAAGGCATCCGTGTCGTTTTAGATTTTTAGAACACTTTGACCATTATTTTACACTAGATAAAAAATAGCAGATCTGCAAGCTCGTAGATCTGCTACTTTTGAAAAATCTTGAACATTATTTAGTGCAAATCTCTGAATATTCTGCACATATTTTTGAGGCGAATATTTAACTTGGGCTCCCTGGAAGAAAACCTTTTCAGATGGGGGTCCTTGACATGAAAAAGTTTGAGCACCACTGATATAGCAACATACATTTTTCAGAAAACGGTTAGGATTTATAGGGTCATATTTGTAGAATCAGCATCATGGTCTTAACTCTTAACGGGTTAACGTGGTTACAGTGGAATTAGAATGTGAGTGAAGAAAGACAGTTGAATGCAACTGAAATGTCTGCCACATGTGGCTGGCTGCCAAACGCTGTGCAGAGAGAGGGCAAAAGTTAGACATATTATATTTTACATTTACAATATCTGAGTTATGTTTGTGCATGCAGTATTTTCTTAATACAGAGGTACTGTATGGTATGTTAACCAATTTCAAACTGGTGCCTACTGTATATGTGTTTTGGGCATCATTAAAATGGTCAACCTACATCCTACAAGCTCACACAGGACATTGTGAGCCTGTAGATAAGCTAATTTAACTATGAATACACTGATGTGTGCCTTTGGTTTTTAACTTTTGATGTATAGGCCCCAATAGTTTGAACCATGTTTCATTATCACAAACTGAATTTTACAGCAGCATAAATGGAGCATGCAGCATGCGTTTCTTCGTAAATCAACGCCCTATACTTGATCATATCACACCGTCACTCAAGAGCCTCAAAAGTAGCAGATCCACATTGGAGCTTGCAGTTCTGCTACATTTTTTATTTGAATCCTGAAAACTATATTATTTTTTGACATATGAGGTTTCCTCCCCGACAGAGACGAGCTGTGACGGGGACAAGGTGTGACCAGAGGCTACACCTACCTGCCCCCCCTAGCATGCTAATTGTAATGGATGGCTGTTTTAGCAGGCGTGCTGGGAGCTAATGAGCTGCTGCTGCTGCCTGGACGCTGTCGCGCGGGCGGTGCCCAGCGGTGGGATGGCTAGCCCCGCTTTTCCAGAGCAAGGAAGAGAGACCCCTCCAAATCTCATGGCGGCCCCTTTGTCCCCTCCGAGCGAAGAGCAGTGGCAAATGTTATCCTTAGTTAAAGATGACACTCGCCCTTCCGAATTCGTTACCACTCGAGGCACCGAAAATCTCTAATCTAAAGGTGACCGTCGAAAAGGAGATGTACGAGGTAGTAGGCGGCAGTACATCTGTTCTTGTTTCTTGTTTGTTACATTCTTATAGAGTTTTATAAATGTTTAAACGTTGTTGTTACTACTAATGCACAGGGAAGGACACGATACATAGCTGTCTGAGTTGGAATTTCTTATTTAGTCTGTGTGGTCTGCACTGTGTGTGTGTGTGTGTGTGTGTGTGTGTGTGTGTGTGTGTGTGTTGCAGGGTAATGGTTTGGTCAGTGGAGCGAAGCAGACCACCTGAGAGTTGTTTTTGGGCATTAGCGTGTGTGCAGTCCCACTCTCTTTCTCTCTGTGTGTGTGTGTGTGCGTGCGCGTGCGTGCGTGTGTCATATGACACTAGCCATCTGAAGGAGGTGCATTGCTCCCTCTCTCTCATGAAAGAGAGCTGAGGAGGAGGAGGAGGAGGCTGCGTGGTGAATTAAAGCCTCTCTTCAATAAAACATCAGAGTCTTTGAGGAACACACGCTTCAGATGCCCCAGTAATTGACTTTTGGACTTCAGGATTTACATGAAGCCTCCGAAAGCAGCTTACCTGTTCACCGATGCCCCTTGAGTCCCCCCCGGCACCCCCCCCCCCCTCCCTCCACCCACGTGGATTTACATAAACTCTACATCTTTTTAGGACACCCCAGCAGCCCCTCCCGCATCTTTAAGAAATACAACAGTAGGTGATGTGGATAATGAACCACTTGAGCCTGATTTATATACATAGTCGTATGGCGGTGTCGTGTGTGGCGATTTTGTACCGTAACCCATTTGTTCACTCGCCGCCAATTGCATAAGCTGTACAGTAATCCTGCGAGTTTCACCGTGGTTAAAAGAAAAAGCACTTAAAACAAAGGATTTATTAAATGTAGTAGCCTACTGTATATCATATAATTATATTAAAAAAATAAATTAAATACATCACAGGATCAACGGTTTTATGGTCATGAATCACCAGGATCCTGGATGGCTTGATTCTATAGGCTTAAAATAATTGATATATTTTTGTAAATCTCTATGGGAAAAATGAATGGCAGATTTCTCAGTGGGTCCAGAAAACCACGCAAACTGCCCATACTCTATAGAGACCATGATTACTGCATGTTTTTTGTGAGGGTACCACTTATCGGGGGGTGTGAGGAGCAAGGGGAAGAGAGAGAAAGATTAATAAAAACAACACTATTTACATATACAACATGCGTAAGATGAACGTAACAATCAAACATTAGACAGTAAAAGTAACAATATCAGATACGATAGATCGTGGATCTCCGGTGTAGACGGATGGCTCTGCGGGGGAAAGTTGTGAGTACGCCCGGTGCGTCTCGCCGGTAGCATATAATAAACTCTTTAACAAGACGCGGGAAGTCAGAGTGAAGGAAGATCTATGGGAGCAGCCGAGTAGCTTGGCAGATTTAATTAATTACCGCATATTAAAATGTTTGTTTACAGAAGTGAGCAGCTATAAGAGGTCCGATGTTAATTAATTTAAGACGTCCCCGTCCCCGTCTCTCCTCCCACCCATCCAGTCTCAGTGAAGTGTCGCAGGCGAGCCACAGAGTTATACTCCCTTTGGGCGGCGGGCGTTTGCGTCTCATTGGATATCCATCAATTGCTGTAAGGTGTGTTGGAAACAAAAGATGCATGGTGCACAAATTAGTCCCAATGTTAACATGATTGCATATTAAGAGTTCTAATTAGCATGCAGGCGTCAGAGAAAGGCGAAGGAATGTATATAGGGCGCGACGCGCAGAGGTTTCTCGTTGTGTGTGTTATACGGTGGAGTGTTTGTTTTTCAGGGTTTCATGAGAGATTGTTATTCCTGGCTGCTGCCCGATGTGCAGCTTATACCCACCATACCTCCACCTGGCTGCATCTCTCTCTCTCTCTCTCTCTCTCTCTCTCTCTCTCCAAGGCGTGTTGTTGTTGTGGACAGGTGGAGCCGTTTGAGAGTCTGGCCTGCTCGAGTCGACGTGCGTCTCCGGAGGTTCCTCCTTTGGACAGTGATGTATCTCGCCGTCCTACCGGGTCAAGCTGGACCGAGTCCAGAACATCACCTGCAATCAATAGTGTGGGTAAAGCAGGCCCTGCTGAACGTGTGCGAGGGCAAAGACTGCCACTTAGAAAGCCACCGTGGGAGAAGAAGGCCTGCACGGCCCATTGCCTCGCTAGAACCAAAGCACTAGGCCAGCACTCGGCTCATCTGGAGAGAGACGGAGGGAAAGATGGCGCATTATGAGAACACATGCACATTATAGAGGGAGAAAAGAAAGTTTCTCCATAACTTAACGCCCTATACTTGATCATACTATATACAGACTCACACAAAAGTAGCAGATCCGTAAGCTCGAAACGTGGCATGAAGCGACACGCTTTGAGCTTGTAGATCTGCTGCTTTTGCTAATTTAGAATTTGTATACAGTTTTGGACATGTGAGGTTTCCCCCCGACAGAGACAGTGAGGAGTGAGAGACAGAGAGAGAGAGAGAGAGAGAGAGAGAGAGAGAGAGAGACATAGACAGACAGCTTGACAGAATAAGAGTGACAGTGAATTTGAGTAGATGATGGTTTGAAAAATACCAGCACACAACATAAAAAGGACAACACAATGAACACATTGTGCTAAACCCAGCAGTTGTAACAGTGGTGGCGGTGGTGGTGGTGGTGGTGGCGGTGGTGGCGGGGGTGGTGGTGGTGGGGGAGAATCGGCGTGTCTGTTAAAAGGCCATATCTTCACGTCCGTGTCAAACATGCAATACCATTAGTCTGGAGATGGAGAGAGAGGGGGGGGGGGGATAAACAAAGAGAGGGAGAGAGAGGGAGGGGGGTGTTCATTGAGGTGAAGAATGGCTGTTTGTAGGGATGTATGTAATTATTTCGCTTCATAGAGTTATTATTGGCCCTACTAGCTTGCTGTATACTGACAGTGGCTAAGAACCCTCCGTGTACGCGCAGAGCACTGGTGTTAATGTTCCACTGTGGCAATCTAACACGTGTTTCCCTCAAATTGCTTTCTTACCTCTGATCTCCATGATCAGAATTCAGCGCCCATGCTTTCAAACAAGGGAGTATGACTAAAGTGCGCAGTGCGCTGCTTCGGTCTCGCACAGTTAAAGGGACAGCCCAGCCTCCTAACTAACACAACGGAGACAGTTGGACACGAGATACATAAAGAAAGCTGCCATGACTTTAAGTTGAAGGTCAGGTGTTAAATATAACCACATGAACCCCATGGGTATCCCTCCCTATCCAGGAAGAACATTTGGTGAGCATATATAGTTCTGTGATTTGGTTTAAAGCAGTGGTGGAAAGAGTAATTATATAAAAAAAGACACTATGCAGAATGTCCCATTTCAAGTTTTCAAATGTAGGCCTATACAATTATTTTGAAAATAGCACATGGCTATTTTCAAATGGCCGAAATGTATCCAGGGCTGAAGTGGTTAATGTATGTTTTGTAATAATCAAACTCTACAAAGTAACTAGTAACTATAATGTTTTCAAATAATTGTAGTGGAATAAAAGTACAATCTCTTCTCCTCTGAGATGTAGTGGAGTAGATGTAAAAGTAGAGAAAAATACTAAAGTGAAAGTACCCCAAAGGTTCTACTAAAGTACAGTACTTAAGTAAACATACTTGGTTACTTTCCCACCACTGATTATGTTCAATCATTTGTTGCTAGTCCTGCATTTTCAGTCAAGCTAAACATGGCATTTAAGTGTAGTCTGCAAGTTGCCCTCCATGACTAGTTGAAAACAGTTCAATTTACAACATGGATTTTAGTCTGTAACAAGAAGTACTGCGTGAAAAGAGGAGTTAACGGGAAATTATGGGCACTAGATTTGCCCGTAAACCTCAAGTTTAGCAGGCATATACAGTAATATACGGTGATATACAGTACAGGTGTGATGGTACAATTCGGGAGTTTGTTGGAAAGTTTAACGGGAGTTTCCTGTAATATACACATCCATATTCCACGCTTTTTGCGCGTATACTCATGCTGGTTGTACTTCTGTTCATATCTCGAGGACAACTCCATTTTAATGCCAAGTTCAGTTTGACTGAAGATGCCTGCCTGTATGCTATGTTTGTCACTACAGTATGGTCCATATACCGTAGAATAAATTAGTCTAATTCCTTGTCGAAAGAGAGAATATATACAGTTTAGCAAACTGTGGTTCCTTCAACGTGAAGTTAATCATCCACACTCTACCAACTCTCTGTCGCACGCCCACACGCACGCACGCACGCACGCATGCACACACGCACGTGACGCACGCACGCACACTCAGAAGGAAAAGAAAAAAAGTGACATAGAAAAACTAACCCATTTATCTAGTAAACAGTTCTGTCGCTTCTGCCCAAACAAGCATGGTGTATTTCTTATTTGTAACTCTCAGGTGGGGCGACAGAGCTGAGCGACTTTCTTCAATCAAGACCTTGGAAAGCCACAGTGAGACCTGTTCATGAACAACACGACACCCAGGCAGGGCTATACGGTACCACGCAGGGACTGGCTGCAGTGGCACACGCTACAGCAAGTGTGTTTTGTGTGTGTGTGTGTGCGTAGTGCATGAGTGTTTGAGCGTGTGTGCGTACGTGTGTGTTTGTGTGTGTGTTTGCGTTTGAGTGTGTGTGGTGTGTACTGTATGTTAGTATGTGTGCGTGCGTGCATGCATCTGTGTGTGCATGTACTGTATGTGTGCTTGGTGTGTGTGTGTGTGTTTGTGTTTGCGTTTGTGTGTGTGTGTGTGTGTGTGTGTGTGTGTGTGTTTGTGTGTGTGTGTGTGTGTGTGTGTGTGTGTGTGTGTGTGTGTGTTTGCACGTGCACGCATGCAGTGTCTATACTGTAAGTGGGGTTTGAAGAATTGGCACAGTCATCTGAGCAGCGCTCCGCATCTCTCACAAACAAATGAAGGCCCAGAGCCCTCAAAGTGAGATTGATATCTCTTTCTGAACTTCACAGGGAATATTGTGAATATGGAGAGGGGTGCCGCGGAGCCGCCGCTCTCCCAGGGGGAGGCAGGGGACCACCCCCTCTTCGTCTTCCCTTCTCTGCTCCCAACCAACCTCCAACACCAGACAATAACGTGAGGAGGAGGAAAAAAAGGCCCTGGTATGTCTTTTGTGTTCATCAATATTCACTCATTCATCGTGGCGTGGTGGCAGCTGAGATCTCGACGCGGCGCGATGCGATGGATGGGGCTGAAATCCACTTTGTCGCAGTGTAGCTGAGGATGTCTGGAATTGGGTTTGGAATTAAAATAGAACAATCCCCCCCCCACCCTCCCCAATTTTCTTTTTTTTCTTCTGGACCGGAGGCAGAGCCATACATTTCACTTAGCGACCGAAAACTTTTCAATTTGTGCGGCGGGTCGTCAACAGAACCCAGCCATTAAATAGGTCAAGGATGAATGTGCCCAGGCTACAT
Organism: Protomyctophum parallelum; assembly: GCF_964188405.1. NCBI lineage: Eukaryota > Metazoa > Chordata > Actinopteri > Myctophiformes > Myctophidae > Protomyctophum > Protomyctophum parallelum. Next base: position 24,441,412 of record NC_139704.1, read on the forward strand.
TGCTCTCTCTCTCTCTCTCTCTCTCTCTCTCTCTCAGAGTCAAACAAAGAAAGTTGGGAGCACGTTGGCGAAACGTCATTTGTTTTGCACAGGAAGGAAATGGTTGAAAGTGATGGGATATTTTTGTTTGTAAAACAAACATATGCGTTGAATTGATTTTTCTTTTGCTCCCTGAAGCAAGGATAACAGAATGTTATCCACGAGTAGTGGAGAACTGTTTGAATCTTAACCTCCTTTTATTTAAACTGAAGAACAGTAAAAATGCAACAAAAAAAAAAGAATCTGTCATTAAAATAACGTAGGCCTGTACTGACAAGTGTCGTCCACCGAGGTCTATACTCTGCACCTTCTTTTTCAACCCTCTACGCCAGATCGCTTCATCGAAAGAAAAAAAAGCTCACAAGATCCGCTGCTATTATTGCTGAATGTTCACCCCAGGTCAGACAGGGACGCTGGGGTTCAGCTGGTTAAAGTATAGGGTAAGTGATATGTTTTGGTTAAAACAAAAAGGGCTTTGTTAAAAGGTTAAATCACTATATATATATGCTGATAGTGTTTGTTCAATAACAGAGGTCTTTGCATTGGACTATGCATTGCTGAACTATTATGACTTTGCACTATTACATTGCACTAGCACTATTGCACTTTGGGTTTATTGTACACAGTATGGTTATTTATTTGTATGCCAGTGGTGAAGCTCTAAACTGAATTATGTTTCGTGCAAGCAATGACAATAAAGATCTATCTATCTATCTATCTATCTATCCATCTATCTATCTATCTATCTATCTATCTATCTATCTATCTATCTATCTATCTATCTATCTATCTATCTATCTATCTATCTATCTATCTATCTATCTATCTATCTATCTATCTATCTATCTATCTATCTATCTATCTATCTATCTATCTATCTATCTATCTATCTATCTATCTAATCTATCTAATCTATCTTATCTATAGGTCTCCCTGTCTCTCCAGCTCTTTACATGTTCAGGTAGGTGACAACATTTCAGCAAATCAGGAGAAAGTTGACATTTATCAGCTTCATTTGTATATTGTGTTCCAGTTCCAATGTTGTCTGCTCATTCCTCCATTTCTTTGTGTCATGAGCAAAGCCCTGCACACAGCCTGTCTGAACCGGCCCCGCTGTAATTCACTGTTTAAATTGATTCCTGGATCGTAGCCAAACATACAAAACAAATATGAGCAGATTAACGATGGACTGGAGCATTACAGGACTCGCTGACCTGTTCCTGCACGGGTCACAAACGAAACAAAAGAAGTTGATGGCGCCGACGCAGTCGAGCGACTGTCCATCCGCTTCTGATAAATCTAATGATATCTGCCACGATCGATATGCCTTTTTAATCATCCTCCACAGGGCCGATCTGACTATATACTGTAGTGCTGCAACTGTATAGCGCCTCTCTTGTATGGTCAGCATGCAGGTTGTCTGCAACGATTTGACCACTTGAACACAAGCTGACCGGAGCACCTCAGGGGTCTACTGCCCCTTAGCTGAGAACGATATGAAGCAGGGAGCCAGGGACCCCCCCCCCCCCACACACACACTATATCTTCTTCATGGATTTCATAGATAGCTTCACATTGACTATGTAATGTGTATATATATATATTTCTTTTTTAAAATTTCAATACTTGGTAAACTTGACCGCAGTTAGTTTTTCCCTCTACACCAAACCACTTTGCCGAAAATAGCCAATCTACAAGCTTGTAGATCTGCTATTTTGTGCCGAAAGTTCTCCTCAGTATTTGGATGCTAGGGTGCTTATGTGTTTAATGTCAAAAAATAAAAAAAATAAAGGAGGAGTAAAAAATCCTATCACACAAAGATTTGGCGGCCCCTCCTTGTAGTAACTCCAAGGACCCTCTACGGGTCCCGGACCCCCTGTTGAAGACCCCTGCATGGTCTACTCTGTTATAGGTGCCCTACTTTTGTGTCTTCGCCCCAGGGTTCCTGTGGTTAAAACATCTTATGATTAATTTATTTCTCTCTACGTTTTTTTTAAATGTTGCTTGTGATTGTATTTACAGACATGGGCATTGTATAATGATATATTTTGCCATCCCTTAGTACAGTGGTTTTCAACCAGTGGTCCGGGGACCACCAGTGGTCCTTGAAGCGGTTCCAGGAGTTGGTAACAAAATAGATCTTTATCTCTCAAGAGTTCAAGTATTGTTAAACATCTGCATTACTTCATTTTCAAGAAGTCTACACAATTTGAGAATGTAGAAGAATTGTTATTTTGACCAACGACAACTAAATATTCTTCAGTTTTGGGTCTGAGAGGCTAAATCTCATCAAACGGTGGTGCATGGTTCAAATGCCGAATAAATAATGGGCCTTGAAATGAAATGGGTTGAAATCCACTGCCTTAGTATATTGTTGTGCAGAAACCTCTTATCTCCATATTCTAACTTTTATTCCCTCTTTTTTTGTTGTAAATTAACGCCCTACTTCATCGTACTACAGCGTCACACATGAAACCTGTTTCCAGATCCAGTGTGTAGATTTTTCAACTTTTGAATCTTCAATCCTGAACAGTAACAGTTTTGAACATATGAGACGATAATATGATATAGGCTGCAACTAAGGTTTCTAGATCTATTAATCACAAATTATACACAAATTTCTTTTGGATTGATCTAATCTATACAATCTGCATAATGAGCACTTTCTACTTTTGGGACTTTTTAAGTATGCCTACATTTTGATAGCAATACTTTTGCACTTTTACTCAAGTCAATTTTGAATTCCGGACTTTTAGCCTACATGTAACGGAGTAATTTCTATATTGCAGTATTGATACTTTTACTCAAGTACACATTTTGAGTACCTTTGTCATCACTGTATAAATATTTCTACACATACTCATCATGAGCTAATCACAAGTAATCCTCTAGCATCAGGTCTATTCTGGTGAGGGGCGCTATGATCATTGTACATCATCGTACGTCATCTCATTCCGGGCCAATCACAATTTGCGTCATGTCATCATGACGTAAAATAGACACTATGACGTAAAATTGCCCATTCGTTGTCACTGGGAATTTAATGTTTTTGTAGGGCAAAGTTTGTGCACATACAACCAAAAGCTGGACATATTGGAGGGGCTACCGCCCCTCAAAAGAAAAGTAACTGGGGTCAAGTATACACCCCCGGAGGGCCCCACTCAATGACGTATATTGGGCTTAAGTGGTTAAATTAACTCTGCATGCCCTTAAGTCTATTTGAGCTCATATATATCTGAGGTGGCTTCCTCTTTAAAGCCCTTTTAAAGCCCTTCAATCCACCCCCTCCCCTTCCCCACTTCATAATGATCTCCCCCTGAAAGGTAAATCAATTATATAATGACGACAAAAGGAGCCGTTTTGTCATAAAATGGTAATTAGTTTGGGTCCTGACCTCCCCCCTCTTGGCATCTCCACTCTCTCCCCCATGCAGCTGAGGACCGGGGGCCATGTCCGCCGCTCTCCTCTCTCTCCCCACTTAACGACAGACAGGCGGAACACACTGAGCCTGGCTGCGGCATTGTGGGGGTCTTTGTCTTCATTCAGGGGCAGGGGGAGATGAAGTCCTCGCCGCCGACCGCGTTTATCAATCACGGAGCGGAGCTGGGAGCTCCAGCTGTCCTACAGCAGGCCTCGCGCCGGCTTCAACAGCCGGCCTTACAAATTGTCTGTGAATGGCAAAAGGAACCCCCCCCCCACACACACACACACAAACAGATACGCACAAAAACAGACACGTGCACACACTTGCATACGTGCACACACAACGAAACAACGAACATACATTGCAATTACCGCCACCGTCAGACATACGCACCATTACGGCAAGTGCATACAAAGGGACAACACGACCAGTCAGTCACCACCGTCACGCACAGGCACAGCACAGATACATGCCCGCCGCACGCACGCCCACACACACTACAGCTATAGCACTTTCACACAAAATAAGCAAACACATGACGATCCCATGCAGTCATCAACCACACACAGACAGATACAGTAGTAGGCCTATACCTCCCTTTGTTGATGTGTGGTGACAAATAGCCTGTTGTGCTGCCCTCTGGTCATCAAATTATGACTGGGCAATACACCCAAAAATATAGCCACTAACCCAAAAATATAGCCACTAACCCACTTAATCGTGTTCATGCAGGTTAATTGTGTAGTCAAGAGGCAGTTCTTTTTTAAGATAATCAACTGAATTGATTAGTCTCGATTAACCACTTAATTCCGATGCGTTGAGATCTTGTAGATCTTCCACTCTTCCAATAATGGTTCATCAATTGTAATCAAGGCAAACATTTGAAATAATCGTGAGGTTCAGCTTGTCTGTCTGTCTGTTTCAGACCGACTCTGATTCTTTACAGGCGGTGTGCTCAGCAGCTCATTGACGTCAAGTGGTGTAGAATGCAGAAATAGAGATCGATCAAACAATCAATCAATCAATTGACACCTGGGGGACTCCTGGTCATTGATATAGTGTTCAAGTGGTTAGAAATGAGTTGCACAGAACACCCTTCAGTGTGAACATATGGTGTAGTATTGACATATACGTAGACTCATGCACTCCCAATCTTCCTCCACCGTAGTCTGAAAACTCTGAAAACCTCTACAGACTCCACCTTAGCCCGCAGCACTGTCCGTAGCACCTGCCCCAGCACTTGCCCCAGCCACGACGACCTTGCAGGCGTATGCAAAGGCTAAAATATGTCATTTACAGTTGATGGCATGTTATGTAGATGTATCCCCCCAGCCAAGACCCAGACCCGTGCCAATAGGGGACTCGCCCCGGGTTCAATCCCTGCATCCAAGCAATGCTACATAGACAGATGCCATGTCATTATTGACCTGACATTCTATAGCATTCTATAGTGTTCATACAGTAGTTTCAATGTACGGATATTCTACTGTTGATATGTTCTTAGTTTACTTAAAAGCCTAGATGACTATTTTTTGTTTTACTTTGCATTTGATGTATTTCCACGTGTTGTTCTTGCTTACTGTAAGCCGCTCTTGGAATCTTACTGGAGTGCTCTGTTTGGTTGAGTATTAAATTATGGTAAATAAACAGGCCTTACATTTCGGAGTTCCACTCGACATGTCAGGAATCAAACTGTCAGTAAAGAATTGTTATAACGCTCGTCTGGGTGAACGATCAGTGGGCTTTTTATCTTACATGAAAAGTTACACGTGTCAAAACAATATCTATATATCTATATAGATGAACAAATAAATGAGTTGCTCTTCAAGGTCAAATACTGATTGCATTGTTACTCTCGTATGCCGCGCTGTCAGAGCCGTCTGCACTCTCGCTTTTTCATCATATTATTGTTTGTGCACGTCCACAAAACGCACGGGAGAACCAAAGAGGAGAGGAAGACAGAGGAAGAGGGGAGGGAGGGAGGGAGGGAGAGGGGAGGGAGACGGAGAGATGGAGACGTATAGGGAGAGATACAAATTGATCGTTTTGGTGGCGAGATCAGTCATAGTCATCTTGGGCGGACGGATGAATGTCTTTGATGGCGACTGCAGGTTCAGGCAGAGAATGTCTGAAAAGAAAGAGAAATTGGCTCGGGCCCTCGGGAGACGAGTGTGTGTGTGTGTGTGTGTGTGTGTGTGTGTGTGTGTGTGTGTGTGTGTGTGTGTGTGTGTGTGTGTGTGTGTGTGTGTGTGTGTGTGTGTGTGTGTGTGTGTGTGTGTGTGTGTGTGTGTGTGTGTGTGTGTGTGTGTGTGTGTGTGTGTGTGTGTGTGTGTGTGTGTGTGTGTGTGTGTGTGTGTGTGAGTGAGAGACTGTGTGTGTGTGTGCTCTGGACTGGAATGTAATTGTTGAATTTCTTCCGTCGGATGTCCATATTTTGTTTGCCTTTTTTCCAACTGTTGTCGTGGAGTTAGACTGTGAATGTTGATCAGTGACTGAGCTTTATGTTAAGTTTGAAGTTAATTAAGCTTGGACAATGGGGAATGTATGGGTGCTAATGCCCGACCCTGCAACATTCTAACATCCGTGGCACCTTATGGGTGAGCACTCTATATTTGAAATCAGAACGTTTACGTACACGTTAACTTTGTAAATGCAGCCGCCCGCCCAAAACAGCGTGAACAGTCATGTTTCAGGGCTAGTATATATATGTACGTGTTTGGCACCTGCTGTCCTGAGGTGGTCAGCAGCTGGCTCACATATTCCAGCTCATTTTGTGCGAGGAAAAACGTTGACCCTCCAAATGCTGTCCTCTGTCCCATGATGGACACAGGCTGCAGCAGGCCTCACTTTTTAATCTTTGACCAGAGCTAGTGGGCCAGGAACACACACACACACACACACACACACACACACACACACACACACACACACACACACACACACACACACACACACACACACAGCTGCTTAGACGCTTGAGGGAGCGTTGCATGAAGAGTTGCACCAAGAGGTAGAGAGACGTGTCTGTCTGTCTGAGGGGACATTGCATCTACTAAGCTCCTGTATGTAAGATTCTCTGTTCATGGTGTGTGTAGTGCTACCATTTTCCCCCCGTCCATGCATCTATACGCGTTGGCAGCCATTGTTTCATGCACATGCACGCAGCAAGACATGCAGGGAAGGTGTATTATTAACAGATTAGTCTCCATGCACGTTCAGAATGAAAACAATAACCAGAATCACACGCTTGTCGTTAATAGGGCCATTGTGCCACAACTAGTTTCTCATCTCCATATAGATTATGACATATCTCTCTCTCTCTCTCTCTCTCTCTCTCTCTCTCAACAATGATGCAACCAAGTCGACTGCACTGTGTTCCCGGTAATGAGTCATATTATGACAACTCCTGGGGTTTTTCCTAACTATCCAGGCAAAATGTCAGCAGTCTACCCCCATTCCCTTTGATGACCTATTAAATATTATGAGGACCCCCTGGTGTGCGTGCACCGTGGTGGGGCGCTCGTATCAAGATGGTGTTTAATGCCCATGAGACAAACAACAGACAGATTAAAGCTGTTCTATCCTCCCTCTCTCTCTCTCTCTTGCCCTCTACAAAGTGCAGTTGTGATTTGAGTTGCTTAATAGTTTCACGACTCCAGAAGAAAAAAGAAAGGGCAGTTCGCCTCCATATTCTGCTCTAATTGATCTATGAGCGTTTCATATACAGTAGTGTTTCATATACAGTAGCGTTTCATATACAGTAGTGTTTCATATACAGTAGCGTTTCATACAGTAGTGGTGAGATGCAGCAACTCTGACCCGTGGGCCCTTGGGCAGACTGGTGGGACACGAGGATATTGCAAGAGGGGCCCCAAATAATTGACAAGGGTTGACAAGGGTTATCATTTCATCAATAACACAGGGTCATTTTTATTGTCACAGTTTTACAATTTAAAAAGTGTGTGAAATTTGTTTTTGTGCATATAGTTCCCATCGTGTTATTTTTCCAAGAAAACAAAGAAGCTCGTTCCACACACTTGTAGGGTGTCTCTTAGCTAATTTACAAACTGCACAGCCGTAGTCTCTGATCCAATACAAGTAAGGAGTTTCCAGATATTTACAAAGCTTGTTTTAGAAACGGCACAACCGTACAGCTGTACCACTGTACAGCCACTGTACAGCCAACCGTAAAGAGTCTCTTTTCCACATGACAAATTACACGTAGGAAATAATGTATATTGTTTAAAGATGGAGTGCCATATTTTTTTACTTTTTCTGTTTTGAATGTGCATGGAGTTAACATTACTCTAATAGACCCCCAGGTGTGGTTATAATAATGTGCATGGAGTTAACATTACTCTAATAGACCCCCAGGTGTTGTTATAATAATGTGCATGGAGTTAACATTACTCTAATAGACCCCCAGGTGTTGTTATAATAATGTGCATGGAGTTAACATTACTCTAATAGACCCCCAGGTGTTGTTATAATAATGTGCATGGAGTTAACATTACTCTAATAGACCCCCAGGTGTGGTTATAATAATGTGCATGGAGTTAACATTACTCTAATAGACCCCCAGGTGTTGTTATAATAATGTGCATGGAGTTAACATTACTCTAATAGACCCCCAGGTGTGGTTATAATAATGTGCATGGAGTTAACATTACTCTAACAGACCCCCAGGTGTTGTTGTTATAATGTGCATGGAGTTAACATTACTCTAACAGACCCCCAGGTGTTGTTATAATAATGTGCATGGAGTTAACATTACTCTAATAGACCCCCAGGTGTTGTTATAATAATGTGCATGGAGTTAACATTACTCTAATAGGCCCCCAGGTGTGGTTATAATAATGTGCATGGAGTTAACATTACTCTAATAGACCCCCAGGTGTTGTTATAATAATGTGCATGGAGTTAACATTACTCTAATAGACCCCCAGGTGTGGTTATAATAATGTGCATGGAGTTAACATTACTCTAACAGACCCCCAGGTGTTGTTGTTATAATGTGCATGGAGTTAACATTACTCTAATAGACCCCCAGGTGTTGTTATAATAATGTGCATGGAGTTAACATTACTCTAACAGACCCCCAGGTGTTGTTATAATAATGTGCATGGAGTTAACATTACTCTAACAGACCCCCAGGTGTTGTTATAATAATGTGCATGGAGTTAACATTACTCTAATAGGCCCCCAGGTGTTGTTATAATAATGTGCATGGAGTTAACATTACTCTAATAGACCCCCAGGTGTTGTTGTTATAATGTGCATGGAGTTAACATTACTCTAATAGACCCCCAGGTGTTGTTATAATAATGTGCATGGAGTTAACATTACTCTAATAGACCCCCAGGTGTTGTTATAATAATGTGCATGGAGTTAACATTACTCTAATAGACCCCCAGGTGTGGTTATAATAATGTGCATGGAGTTAACATTACTCTAACAGACCCCCAGGTGTTGTTATAATAATGTGCATGGAGTTAACATTACTCTAATAGGCCCCCAGGTGTTGTTATAATAATGTGCATGGAGTTAACATTACTCTAATAGGCCCCCAGGTGTTGTTATAATAATGTGCATGGAGTTAACATTACTCTAATAGACCCCCAGGTGTTGTTATAATAATGTGCATGGAGTTAACATTACTCTAATAGACCCCCAGGTGTTGTTATAATATTCAAATATGTCTTCTGTGTATTTTTGGTTTCTTCTTGAAAGTGGAAAGCCTTTGAGTCAAAAGGCCCAATCAAAACCACATTAGTGACATCATAACACTAAAACCTCCCTCAAATGGTCAGATCTACAAGCTCAAAAGCTATACTTTTAATACTTCTGTGTGATCAAGTATAGGGGCCGTTAATTTACGGAAGAAAACCACAAAAAGTTATAATATACAGAGATCGGAAGTTTCTTCCCCAGAACTGCTATACATTTCAGCATACCACAGTTTGTGTGAGCTTGTAGATCTGCTATTGCCGACGTGCAACACGGGCGTGCAATGCACGGGGCATTCATGATTCATGGGAGGAACTTGATCACCACTTGTTATTAATACAAGCACAGAAGCACTGATGCCTAATCAGCCTCAAATACTGCTGCCTGTCAGGTGAGCCCATATATGAAGACAAATTACACTTTTACACTCAAGCGAATGACACTCTTCACTTCTTTTTTTTTGGAACACGGTCATTTTCTGGGCTTGTGAGTCAAGTGTAAGAACCTAATTATATGAAGATCTGAGCAAAAATAACTTATCATTTTCAAGAATAATGGGGATAAGAAATGTTGTAGATTAATGGCACTATTTATCTTTTTTAAATTTCCATCTCTCTCCGGGTTGATGGCCGCTGCATGTGCTCAAGGAAAATATTCATAAAAATGAAATTGAAGTCATAACTTAATAGGTTATTAAAAAAAGGAAAGAAATGTGAGCGCCTATCACTTCTCCGTTTGCCGTGCTGTAAATTTAAATTGAAGTTTGTATCATTCAGAGTCACCGGCAGGAGTTTATATATATATATATATATATATATATATATATATATAACATTTTTTTTTATTTTATCGTGCCACAAGAGAGGAGAGGGGGGTATCAGGGAGGTATTTGCTATTCTAATTTTATGGCGGGCCAGATTATCGGACAGGGATGTCAGTGTGCTGCGAACCGACCGACCAGCGGCAGACTGCTGACAACATCTCAGCCCTGTGTTTCCATTAGAGACAGGCTCAGACAGCCCATGCAGCGTCCGTCCGTCCAGGGCTTTGCTCCTCGAGTTACGTTTCAGTTTCTCTCTTTTATCTTGATCTAAACCCATTAAGACCCGAGTCCGATTCTACAAAATGCCTTCTAAATCAGTTAGTTCTCAAAGTTGTTCGTGCCGAGAGAGAAGAACCCCCAAGATGATTTGTATTTGGCCGTGTGCCATGATTTGGCCGCATGCCGTGTGAGACAGACAGAGAGAGAGACAGACAGACAGACAGACAGACAGACAGACAGACAGACAGACAGACAGACAGACAGACAGACAGACAGACAGACAGACAGACAGACAGACAGACAGACAGAGACAGAGAGAGAAAGAGAGAGTGATGGAGGCATATCAGTTGGGTGGGAGGGATTTCGGAGGTCGGTGCATGGTGATGGGGGGGGGGGGGGGGGGGGAGGGAGTGTTCTTCAAGGTCAGGGGGCACACTTATTTATTTCCCCTGGAAGTTACAATGATTTTTTTTACTGAGTACTCTGCCGTGATGATGAGAGCAGATCAGTGGCCATAAATTTGTCTTTGCCATTTGGTGGACTCGGTGATGAGCCGTTTATTGCAGTCTCTTTCAAGGGCACGGTGTGGCGGTATTTGTACGACTAGTGCTATTCTATGTAATGATATCCGTTTCATAGTGTCATATAAAACCCCAATGAGAAAATTAAGAATAAAAAAAAAAGCGCTCAGCGGCGTGCGGCGTGCATAGGTCTACCTTTATTCAGATCAGATTCTAATGGGATGTGTACAGTAAATGTCACATGATATTTGTGATGCCCTTGTCGAGGTTTAACGGTCGCCGTTAAAGTGTTGATGTTACCTCGACTGCATATACGCCGCGGCCTTGACGAGCGAGCGGTACAGGTGCAGAGTACGTGTGACCAATCTGTTCACTATCAACTTCCTGTGTTGCAGAACACACACTTATAGGCCTCCTTTATGCCTAATGTCCAAGCTTGGAAGTAAGCAATATTACACGAGAGGGTGTGCTTTTCCCCGTCATTAATGGCACGCCTGCGTTGCTGCAGGAATGAGCCGATAGCCAGTTCTGTGCCATGATGGTAAAGCACGACCCAAAAGGGTATATTGTGATCATACAGTTACAGTTACCCTTCAAAAAAGCATGTCAACTAAATTTCATTATAACTAAGATCTTAATTTTTTAATGACAGATGTAGCCACTGCGACCGAAAATTTACCTTTGATTAGGTGTTCCATCATGCTCATTTGAAGCACGGCTAGATGGCTATTTCAACCAATCAGATTACTTCCTCGAAATGACCTGATCTTCGTCACATCACCCAGAATAAAAGTACAGGTGTTGTCCTTTCACAGGGAGACCTGCACAGTGTGTGCACAGTGTGTGCACAGACCTGCCAGTGGTCCTCCTCACCTTTTTAATATCAATGACCCCCAGTTTGATATGCATAAGTCCACACTATATGGACTCCCATTTGATACGCTTTGCATGTCTGCGGAACCCCAACAGACAATTGTAGATAATTCAACAATGACATGCATGGAGACATTGAAAATGTAGCTTGAGGCGCGCAGTAGTCATAGCTTACTGGGAACGGTAGAGAGGCCGAGTCTGATCCTCAGAAGCTTATCGGCTCACCTCCCACCCATGTGTCAAAGTGTCCCTGAGCAATAACAGCACTCATGACCATCTAGTCCGGCAGCCGGGCTTGTGGCGTAGGACATTTGGTATACTGTATAGTATTTTTTATTGGCCTACAATATTGTCTATATAAATACATTCATGAATCCACTTGCTGACCGGCTGTCAACATTGAGCAATTTCTTTGTATAGGGGTTTATGTGATCCTACCATTAACATACTAAGGCAAAAATGTCAAAACATCAAACTTTCCTTATGCTTTAAGTATCATGTGACATGTCAAACTAGGGGTTTTTCATTATTCTGAGCCGTCATCACAAATGTGATGAAATGTGATGAGGTCAGCACATTTTGGGCACATTTGGGCAAGTGGCCGTCTTTAGCCCAAGGAGTGTTTTTTGTGCAAAACTAATGCTTGGAATGGATTCAGAATCATGAAAACCCCCTATTCTGACATGTCACTCACATGCTATCTATAAAGCATAACGGAAATGTAAAAAAATTGCCTTATATAGGATGTTAAGATCACATATAAACCCCTATAAAACCAATTTCTCAATACCACAGCTGGTCAGCAAGTGGATTCATGAATATAGACAATATTTCAGGCCAATAAAAAAGACTACCACAAAACTAGATTTCCTCAGCAGAATCAATACAGGTCTACAAAAGAAGTATTTAACCACTTAAACCCATACGTGGTTGACCGGAGTCCCTCAGGGCTCTATACTATAGGTCTTAATATTTTCTCCTTATCTTCGCCTAAAATAGCCATTGCAGTGCATTGTGAGCTTATCTGCTATCCCCCCCCCCCCCCCCCCCCCCCCCCCTCCCCCCCAAGTTGTTAACGACGAGCATTAAGGACCCCATGCAGGGGGTCTCCGGACCCCATGTTGAGAGAACGAGCGATTGCGTCCTCTATTGTGCTTGTAGCGCGTGTGCCTGTCCCCTTGGCATGTGTCCAGAGCATCCTACCTACAGTATATAAGACGGTCGGTGACTGTCTGTGTGCTGCTCGTGGACATATAGTTTTGACTCATCTCGCCTCTTCATCCAGGCCTGACACCTCAGGGGTCCCTCAGAGGACACCGTGAACTAATGCTCTTTATTGATTGGCCATTTAAAAAGCCTCTTGTAGCCTTTGGGAGTATATGTTAATACCATGAGGCCCTCTCTGTCTCTCTCTCTCTCTCCGCCCCTCCCACCCCCTCCCCTCCCCTCCCCGCTCCCCAGGGCCTGTGTGGTTTATTCCTCAGTGGCCAGTCACTGGGAGTTCATTAATGGTCAATTACTAATAGCTGATGAGGCTCATTGTGGCCGCCGTGCAGCCCAGGAGGCCGGCCGCTCGCATCTGTCTTCCCTGCTCTGCAGAAAAAAACACAAAAAAACGCCACATGTGCACCGTGTGATGACACAGGGGACGGGGAGGAAAGTAACCTAGTACATTTACTCTAGTACTAATACTTCCAGTACAATTGTGAGGTACTTTTACTTTAATTGAGTATTTCTATTCTACTGCATCTCAGAGGTTGGTGGTGTTTATTGATTCATTGATCGAATACTGTATCAGAAAATAAAGGATAAGGACAAAAAAGTCAAAAAATGACAAAGAAAGTCCATTGTGGTCCTATGACCATAGGGCAGGCTATTCAATTAATCAACATAGCATTAAAACAGAGCAGATACTTTTTCCATGCATTTGCTTTTGTTCTAAAATTAGGTAGTTTGATTGATTGAATACTTTATTATACATACATGGTAAATGGTGCATTTATATATAGCGCCTTTATCCAAGGCGCTTTACGTAGATTGTGCATTACATTCACTCATTCACACACACCTTCGTAGACCGATGGTGGCGGAAACCATGTGTGGCCAGGTGGAGTTGAGCCTCAGGAGCCACCATAGGGACAGTCCACTTCCTCATTGACAATCAGGTGACTATTTAAAGGCCCTGTCATCTGCCAAACATCAGATGTTTGAACGCTGCCGAGGGTCTCGAGACCTAGGGTCTGCTTCTGGGTTTTTATTTATACTAGTGCCAGGGTGAGTAACATGTTTTAATCATGTTTCATTCTGTATCTAAAGGTATACTGTTACCATTCAGGTTTATGTTAATTCATTATGAATCTAAACATAACTGTCATCATTCAGGTTGATAATTCATGTGCCCTAGCTGGCTAGCTGTGCTGACCTCTTTCATGTGGCTGGAGGGAATGAGTGAGCACACATGGACATTTCAAGGTACAATTTGTTACAATTATTACTTGCGCAAGCAGAGCGCGCAAGTAATATTTTCGCCCCGTCCGTATGCACCGTCCCAGCCAACCCGCCACTTTTGATGCGTATGCAAATAAAACAGCTAATTTGTGCCTGATTTGCTGGGACCAGATTACATACATGACCATATTTCTTACGTCATCATTGAGAGCTAGTCATACATATACTATATATAATCTGTAAAATAAAATAGCAAATTGTGCCTGATTTGCTGGGACCAGAGTACATGGTGTGTATATGTATGACTAGCTCTCAATGATGACGTAAGAAATATGGTCATGTATGTAATCTGGTCCCAGCAAATCAGGCACAATTTGCTGTTTTATTTGCATACGCATCAAAAGTGGCGGGTTGGCTGGGACGGTTTTTGGCGCAAAGTAACCACAGTATACCGCTAATCAACTTACAAATTACATATATATAGTATATTTATAACTAGTTCTCAATGATGACGGAAGAAATATGTGGATTTAAAGGACCCAATGCCAGAGTGTAATTGGTTTTTGATGGTGACATAATGACGATATGTTTTATTTTTGGGAGGCACTGATTGACATATACGTCACAATCCAAATTCGTCACTTACGTATTCATTACGACATTATGTTTCTGGAGTGTATAAAAACAACGGTAGTGTCCAAACAGTAAATCATAAAGCTTTACGTTAGTTTCATTCAACATTATCAAAAAGTAGTGTGCAAAAACTAAGTCATAAAGTTTTATTCTAGAAAGAGAAGATGTATAGACATCCTGAGTCAGACGGGCAGCGACTGACAGGAACTAGTTGGCCAACAGGAACCACTGACCTAAAGATCCTTAGAGACGGGTAGCGACTGACGGGAACCACTAACCTAAAGATCCTTAGAGATGGGCAGCAACTGACAGGAACCACTGACCTAAAGGTCTGATTCAGACGGGCAGCGACTGACAGGAACGACTGACCTAAAGGTCCTTAGAGAAGGGCAGCGAACCACTGGCAGGAACCACTGACCTAAAGTCAGAGACCAGAAGACATCCTGAGTCAGACGGGCAGCGACTGACAGGAACTAGTTGGCCAACAGGAACCACTGACATAAAGATCCTTAGAGACGGGCAGCGACTGACAGGAACCACTGACCTAAAGGTCCTTAGTGAAGGGCAGCGCCTGACAGGAACCACTAACCTAAAGGTCCTTAGAGAAGGGCAGCGACCGACAGGAACCACTGACCTAAAGGTCCTTAGACACGGACAGCGCCTGACAGGAACCACTGACCTAAAGGTCCTTAGAGAAGGGCAGCGCCTGACAGGAACCACTGACCTGAAGGTCCTTAGAGAAGGGCAGCGACCGACAGGAACCACTGACATAAAGTCAGAGACCAGAAGACATCCTGATAAAGACTAAAGCAGGTCAGACCTGTAAGATCTTACCCAGGATTAGACTATCACCCAGTGCATACAGCGTCCCCGGTAGAGAAAATATCAAAGAGCGTGGAGTTATAGAACAGAAGATATAGTTACATGCTAAATATAGTTAAAACAATGGAACTATCTACAGATATACCTTCAAATAAAAGGATTAAGAAGAACGTAATTACCATCTCAGAATTAAGTTCAGTATCAGATCGTGAAAGTTGGACAATTTTAGCACAAGTAATTACTAAAAGTGAAGAACGTAAATATGCTAACGGAGAATACTTCTTCTTTCAAGTTTCAGACAGTACAGCAACAATTAAGGTAGTAGGATTTAATCAAGAATCAGTAAAGTATTTTAATTTGATTCAAGTAAACAATAGTTATATCATCACTGACGGGCTATTTAAAGAAATTAATCAAAACTTTCGTACTGGACGCGATAAATATGAAATTTCACTGAAACCAAAGACAGAAATTACTCTATTTGGTGAAGAATTAGCTCTAATGAAACCAGATTTTACTTTCACCAAGATAGCTGATATACAGTTTTTAAAAGAAAAGTCTGTCATAGACGTATTGGGGGTTTGCATTCATTTCTCAGAAGTAGAGGATGTTGTTACACAAAACGGACCACGTAAAAAAAGGGAATTACAATTAGTGGATTCATCAAATACAAAAATTATATATACAGCTTGGGGAGATTCCACTAACATGGATACCATGTCTCCTTTCCCTATTTTAGTTTTAAGAGGAACCGCCGTATCACATATCAATGATTTATCTTTCTTTGAAAAACTAAAAAGGGATCCAGAATATTTCTAAATTGATAAAACTGTATTTCTTATATAGATAGAAACTTGAACCATACTTAATAATACTAGGTGTTTACATGCATAAAGTAGGTAGGTAGCAAATAGTTACACCTAATAATTAGACATTTCAAACGTTCCTTCACAGAGATACTGAGATTCCACAGTTTACAGCGGTCGAAAGTACTTGCGCGCTCTGCTTGCGCACTAGTTGGCCATTTATGGCCTACTAGTGTTCAACAAGCAAGTATGCACTCGACAGAGTGCAGTTCTAGTTTCATTTATATTGTGTACTATATGTATGTTGTTCCCACATACACATTGCATTGGCCATCTTGATGCCAATGCGTTTGCACATTTACTCAAGTAACATTTTGAATACAGGGGTTTTAGAGAAAAAAATATACCACTTACAGAATTAGATTTATTGAGCAACGTTTCGGTCGTTCAGACATCTGCCTGATGAAGGTCTGAAGGAATCTGCTCACTAAATCTACTCACTAAAAAACTAAAGTGTGTGGGATCCTTTTTTCTCCTCTTCTCCAGTTCCAGTTATCCGACGCATGCACCTGTCCACTGTAGGTGTGCAGAAGGACTTTTTTCTTCTAAAACATTTGACTTGTAATGGTGTTTCTATATTAGTTAGTATATTAGTTATACTTAGAAGTAAAAAAGAAATCAGAGTAGAAGAGCTCAGTGATCAGGGTGGTAACTCGACACGACAGTGAAACAACAACAGCACATTATCTAAAACGTTCCCATGTTCATACTGTATATGTAGCATTAATATGTTTTTCATTTGATGGTTTTCTTATCTCATATACTGTAGTGTACGGCAATTCTGTTATAACTTGTCTCCTCCGGGACAAGGATTCTGTTACAATCGGTTTGCCCCCCACCCCCTCTTCCATTTCTATTTAGAAACTGTGCATGGTGAAAATCTTAAAGTATAACATATTGGAGTGCTCGCTCGCACGCACATACACACTATCCTGACCTGTTTATGCGAGGAGAGTTGATAGGCTGTCATGACAGGCCCCAAGTGGATAGGGGAAGGGGGCGGGGGGTCCCCCTAGAATGAGGCAAAGGCGTATCCTTTGACTGCTGAGCTGATATTTGATAATAAAAAGAAATAAATCAGACAATGGGACTGAATATTTAATTTGTTATTTATATATCCCTTATGGGGGAGAAGAGAAAAGATGCGGAAATGTTAAAACTGCAATTTCTCCAGCAGTCCCTGCTGGGATGGTGTCAGAGCAGGAAGAGGCTGTATTCTCTGTCTTAAGATAAAGTATTCCTACATACGTCTTTACACCGTCTCAGTGTTGATTTGGTTGACTAAAACTATGATGCAACGTTTTCGTTGACTAAAAACAAAATGAAGACTATAAGCTACGCGATGACTATATATTGACAATTTCGTCAACAAATAAAAACTCAAATATTAAGGAGGGACTATAGTGGAGAAGAGATCCAGTTTATGTTTGGTTGCGCTCACTCCGCTCAGGTTATGTTTTCTGAAAATAGCAGATCTACAAGCTAATTATTTTAATTGTTGGATAATAATAATAATATTTGAAATTGTTTGGGGGGGGGGGGGGTGGCATTCACCTATACAGTGTACAGTATACTGACATGCCCAAAATACCTGCCTAAATGCATGATTGTGATGTGTTGTTGAAATGTTCAAGTGTGTTTTCTGTTCTCAGGTCCATGTCTGTCAGCATATCTCTCTCTCTCTCTCTCTCTCTCTCTCTCTCTCTCTCTCTCTCTGGGACTTTGGGGTCAGTGTGGGATAACTTTTTGATGACGTTCTAATGACCTTCACCTTTCTCTCCTCTCTCTCGCTGAGAGATCCCTTGAGCTATCTGTGCCTCTCTGCTGAGAGCTGGAGATAATCTGGAGTGAAATGGGCCCCCCGCCACCGTGTACAGCCACAATAAGATAACCACACACGGGTCTTTTGGACTGAGGTCAATTTAAAAAAAAGGCTTCTAAATCAGATTTTTTTTCTGAAAAACCTATGTTTATATGTCAGTGGTGCTCAACCTGCTCAAAGTAGTTCCAGAGGGACCCCCCAGAAGCCAATATTTTAGTTAAAAATGTTCGCTATGAAATATATATTCAAAGATTTGCACCACATTTTCACGACTTTTCAAAAATAGCAGACCTACAAGCTCGTAGCGCACCACTCGGTGGCGCGCTATGAGCTTGTAGATCTGCAATTTTTCAGTAGCTAAAGTAGAACAGAATGCTTAAAACACCAAAAGGGGTTTCCCGCCCACTGTGTGGCATGGGTGCTCCGGGGTTATAGGGTCACAAATGCCAGATTTTTAGAGTCTGTCGCGGCAATGGTTTCACACGGCGGGGAAAAACAGCGGATGTACAAGCTCACGCCACGTCGCATGCCCGGCGCGTTGTTGGGCCTGTAGGTCGATCAGGCTTGTTTTCGACAAACGCGACACCATCGTACGTCGACCGGAGCACAAGTCAGGCTAGATTTCAGAATATACCAAGGGGTGCCATGCATGCAGGCCAGCCAGGCAGGAGGGGTGAAGGTATTGTGTCCAGCTGGCACGGGTCCCACCGCAGGCTCACCGAAAAAACATGGAGAACCTTTGAGTTCACCCCCCCCTGTTCCCGAACCTGATAAGAAGCTGCAGCCAGAAGGCACATTAAAAGCCTCTGCTGGAGGAGGGAGTCATTTCAAAGGCCATGAACCATCGTCGGTAAATCACGAGCAATGCAGTCACACACTGGAATCTGCGCCAAGTTTGAATTAGTATAGAGCCACTAGTCTTTCTGCATGCATGCCGCGTTTCATATCGAATCCGACCCAGGGAGTTTTCTTTGGGCAAACTTCGTCCCATGCATTCTTAAATGCATACGTTATTCAGGGAAAAGGGGAATTTTTGTAAAAACAAAAAAAATCTGAGATATATCAGGAGTTCTGGCGCATAATGAACGTATATGACGACACAACATGAGCCAAACAGTGGAGTATTTGTGAAGCTATACGTTTGCCATTTAACAAGTGTCAACCTGGGGTCATGCATGTTTTGACCGTGTCCTGGCCTGGGGACAACATTGGCTCAGCGGTAGAGTGGCTGCTTGGGAAGCGGAAGGTTCCTAGCCTGGTTAATAAACCAGACTAATATCGCACGGACCGTGGGATATTAGTCTGGGGAGGCTCAGCTTGGATTTCATTTCCAGGGGGGCGGGTTGAAACATTTTCTCTTTGACGCAATTGGTCAGAGCTTGGTCAGTCAAAGGTCTCAAGCATTGAAAGTCACTGTACCAAAGCCCGCCCATATTGCATACCGTGTCCCGATTGGCCGCCCCATTTCTCTGGTGTAGGAAATGGGCGTACAATTGAGCCTCTCCAGACCGTAATCCGCCGGCAGGCAATTATTTTTTTGCCAACGGCTGATTCGGTCTGGTTTATTAACCAGGCTAGAAGGTTCCCAGTTCGATCCCGGGGAGAGTTATAGTGCTGAAGTGTCCTTGAGCAAGATTCTCTTCTGAACCCCTTACTCCCGATGTGCAGGTTGGTGCCTTGCCTGGTTTCCTCCGCCATCTGTGTATGCTTCCATTCGATCATTCATTATAGGAGAGAAGTTTAAAAAGTCTTCCAATGTTTTCATAATGTTTTTCAGAAATCTTAAAAAAAGCTTCCAAGACTTTGGAAGCTATTTAAAGCTATAATTTGAGTAGCTATTTAAGCTATTCACCATACCATGAACTATACAGGGCTTAAGTGGTTTAAGAGAAGGAGAAAAATGGGGCCTTTTTTTTTGTTGGGCCCTTTAATGCCAACTCAGCACTCTGTCCCCACACACAGTACCCCCTTCAACCCATCTGTCAGTGGGCCCTTTAGTGGCGGAGGAACGCGGGGGTGGCGGGGGCTGAGAGCAGGGCAATTGGGATCAGTCTGTGTCCCCTCGCCATTATCAGTTTTACCCTGACAACATATCTACTTTTCACTTTCACCCCGGGAATGAGGGGGGGTTTGGGGGGGGTCAGGGCCTTCACGGAGGCAGCGACAAGAGCAGGAGATGACGGACATGAAAATGAGCTGCTCTTTTTTCCCCCCAGAGTGGATGGGGAGAAAATGTGATGTCATATCTTGTCAGTGGGTCGGCTGGCATCAGGGGGATTCTTTTTAAGCGTGATTTATATGCCGTTGTGTGTCGGTGTCGCTCGCTGAAAAGCTTGAATACAAGGTCCCACGGTTTAGCTTTTTTTGCTGTGTTCCAGAGTCAAAAGTTAAAAGCAAGCGGGGTAGGTAGGAGGAATGGATTGTTGTTGCGCAATGATGCACATGATCCTTTGTAGTTTGGAGGTAAGAATACCACATTCGGGGCGCAGATGGCCTAGTGGTTAAGGTGCAAACCGCAGATATAGGCTCTAGCAACTTTTTCATGTATACTAGGACCCCCAAATTGACACAATCCATTTGTGTACAAGCTCGAAACCTTGAATAATACACCAGTGATATAAAAATAACTTTTGTTTAATTGAAAAGGTTATAAACCCTATACTCCAAAACTGTTACTGTTAACTGTTACTCAAATCATAGAAACGCAGTATGAAGCTTTCGTGTGACCCTGTAATATATGATAATTGATAAAGTAGGGCGTAATATGGAGATAAGAGTTTTCTGCCCGACAGAAACGAATCACAGTATATTCTACAAAGTATTTGGAGAGGAGTGGGCCAAGGACTGTGATCTTTGATGACCGCCAGCCAGCCAGCCAGCCAGCATAGGCCTCTGGTGAAGTGCGGGCCCCTCCGCTCGCCACCCTGGGGTGCTACAAATATCAGCATTGTAATTTCACGCCTGTGATTATTATCGCGAGCTCCGTCTCCGAGCGGGAAGGGAGTCCTCCTCCACCCATCCTCTTTACTCCTCCCCAGCTGAGCTGCTGCTTAACTGCCTCCCCCTTGGACACGCGCGATGCACGTGCATGCGCATGTGCACACGTGCACGCACGCACAGCACAGCACAACACGGCACAGCCAGACACCCCAAACGTGCATGCACTCATAGACACTCACAAAACAAACGCATCACATGCATTATACTCATGCAGCAGGCAGGCGCGCGTGCACACACAAAGCAGTGAAAACACACAGACACACAGAGGAATTTCTACATATAAACACACGCTTGTACTCACACACACACACACACACACACACAATATTTTAATGTGTGCCCTCCATGGGCCTGTTGTAGGTTTTGCCATCTCTTCTTCTCTCATTTTGTGTTAATTCTCCGCCATCTGCCCCGGCATCTGTCGGAGGAGAGACACAACTCTCTGCTTTCTCTCTTGTTTTCTGTGGTTTCTTCCCATTCGGTCCTGTTCCTCCTGCTCTTATAGTGTCTCATGCAGCCCGTCCCCCATCCCCCCGTCCCACCGCCCCACCCCACGTACATTTCTCAACCCTTTTTTCCATTTAAAGGACCACCAGGTTCTTTTTCCACCTGGGACTCTTTCAATCTACATTATACATGATAAAATCCTCCGTTTTGATTTAATTCTGACGAGAGTGTACAAAGTGGATCCAAATGATTTTGGTATTCCATTTCTGGTATTCCCGTGGTATTCCACTCTCAGAGTTATACAGACCTATATGGGTTCCTAGGGACCCCCTGCTGGAACCCCCACAAGGACAACACACCCAAAGTTAGCGGTGCCTTTGATGAGTTAATTTCATTAAACTATAACAAAGGCGTCGCAGCGTGTTGTGAGCTTGTAGATCGGCTATTTTCAGCATGCAACCAAGTGTAAAAATCAGCATTACAAACGGCATGCATCAAGACCTGCCAAAATACAGTTTTGCAGACCAAATCAAATGTAGATTTAGTAGAATGAAATCTTATGTTTAGTCAACTAAAACTAGACCAACACTAAAACATTTTGCATGAGTAAAATATGACAAAAACAAAATTACATTTTATTCAAAAGGGTATATGACTAAAACCAAATCAAGAGTTAGTTCAGTGGTCCCCAAGTTAGTTCAGTGGTCCCCGAGTTAGTTCAGTGGTCCCCGAGTTAGTTCAGTGGTCCCCGAGTTAGTTCAGTGGTCCCCGAGTTAGTTCAGTGGTCCCAGAGTTAGTTCAGCGAATGAAGGGACCAAGTATAGATTTCTGGGTGACTGACCCCAGTCAACAAAGTGTATATATAGGGTGTAATTGGTGTGGTTTCATAATCCTCAGAAATATCATCCCTGTTCAATATGTACATGTCAAGTAATGTAATCCTCCCAAACATGTCCCTAAAGGACCTTCATCTTTGCCCTAATTTAGTATTCCTGGATCTATAAATATGTATAGGTTGGATACACCAGAATTCAGCCGGTAGTCCGAGATGCGTGTCCAATAAACTATACCCATATTCTTAATATTAACCGTTTTTTTATTATTATTTTCTTTTATACATTTGTATACATTTGAGGGTCAGTAGTCTCACGTGGCCTTGCTATACACAGTAAATATTTGTTATTGTGTGTGTGAGAGCCAAGTATTTATTAATAATTTCATCTTTTTGTGTGATAATTACCTTCAACACCGGTTATTTCAAAGGTGTTGTAAGTGATATTTTTGATTCAATAATTTCCCCCCCTTTTTGTTAAGTTAAAGCTCTAGTCTATATTGTGAATTTCTGATAGTAATCATTGCTATGTGATTCAGAGGTGTTGTTCTCACCAGAGGGCGCTCTACAGTTGTACCCTCTATATATTCAGAAACCGCTTCCTGTTCTGTAAACTTCACTTCCTTCTAGGTCATTTTGTTATGGTTGTTACTTGTTGAGACCAGCTGTGTCTGCTGTGAGTGTGAACAACTATAACTGGTATGGAAAAAACACAGAATAATCATTTATTGTTGATTATTTCCATAATACATAAGAGCTAATGAGCTTGAAGCAAAGAGAATTCAGTCAAGTTTAGTGTTGTTGTGAAACCACACTAGGCCCCAAGCCTGTTGCTAATGCTAACCATGTCATATTTGCTTGTTTGAATCCAGCTACTTTATGAAAACCAACCAGGGGTTGTGAGAATGTTGTCGAATGTTGAAAGTAATTTACTCTTTACTGCAACACGTTGTAGTGACGTTTCTGAAGGAGTTTGATGCTAAGGTGCTAACCACTGAGCTAGCTAGCTGCTAGCCTTGGATCATTCTGCCATTAGTGTCTTTGTTGTAGTTACAAGTACCTAGAATCTAGGTACTTGTAACTACAACAAAGACACTAACCAAACCATCTAGGTCCTAGATGGTTTGAATGTACAGTAATAAATACATTGGAAATAGGGAAGCTTTGGTTCAGAACTACAGTCACTGGCCCCTTTCAGGACCTTTTCTGAATTTGGGGCGTACCGACGTCCGACTTAAATTTCTAGGGGAGACATACAACATGCAGGCAGGAACCGGAAGTGGGGGGGGGGGGGGGGGGGATCTCTGCCCGTTATCTGATCGACATTAACAAGGTTTTTTTTAAATACATTTTAATACATTTGAGAGTCAGCTATATACAGTATGTGTACAGCAATTTATTTTTATTGTAGTGAAAATAAATATACACCATTAAACAAAGTATTCTCCTAACATAACATAATTGAGCACGTATATCCCCCATTATGAAATGTATAATAAAGTTGTAATTGTGTGTGCGTGGGTGCGTGTGTGGGTGCATGGTATGGCAGTGGGAGGACAGATGCCGCATCATTCAAAGACATCAGCGTTAACCCATCCATGCCCTTAGTGCTGCCCGCCCGCCTGCCTGTCCTCTCCTCTCCTACATCAGCCTTTTCTTCCCTTTGAGCTGTGCTCACAGACACTGTACAGAGGTCTGCTGTCCACTCCACTGCTGCTCTGAACCAACAGGACCAGGCTGTGTGGTGATTCTTCGACCAGGCCTGGGTTGTCCTGGGGAGGGGGGAGGGGGAGAGAGAGAGAGACATAGAGAGAGAGAGAGAGAGTTTCCCCCAGACCCCCACCCACTTTTTTTTACTCCAGTAAAAGTATCAATGGAAATAGCAGATCTACAAGCTCTGTCTGTGTCTGTGTCTGTGTCTGTGTCTGTCTGTCTGTCTGTCTGTCTGTCTGTGTCTCTCTCTCTCTCTCTCTCTCTCTCTCTCTCTCTCTCTATCTCTCTCTGTGTGTGTGTGTGTGTGTGTGTGTGTGTGTCTATCTCTCTCCACAGCCATGTGTGTGTTTATATTGCTGGAGTGACAGAGAGCCGTCATAATCTGCGGCCCGTAGGGAGCTAGAAGGAGCTATAACAGGCTGCTCTAAACTCTCCATTCATTCATTCCGGGCCTCAGGCAGGGTGGTTAGCCACAGGGCAGATCCAGCGCTATTAGAGGCATCTCATTAAATACAGGCAGGCCTGGCTGGGTGGGTGACGCGGCTGCAGCCCCGGGGCGGGCAGCTATAGGCCCTGCGTATAGTACTGCGGACAGCTTTCAGCAATATGCCTTAGCATATGGTGCGACTCGTATAAATCTGAATAGACATGTGATCTCTGACACCGCGGCAGCACCGCCACGTCCAAGAGCTCTGTCCGTGTGGTGTGTGTAGATCAGTGTTTCTCAAAGTGGGGGTAAGTGGGGGTAGACTATAATGAATAATAACCATGAGTAACTATAACTTATCATAATAGGAGATATAAGACCCAACATTATCGATACTTGTAAATGAATGGGCCCTAATGGGTCTGTACCTCTGATAGTGTACAAATACTGGGTTTGTACACACTCAGAGTTAAGGGGGTTCCGTGGCCTTAATGCATACCAAACTAACTCGGGGTCCCCAAAATTAAAATAGGAGGTTTAAGCATCAGGCAATCGACATTTGCCTGATGAAGACCTACAAATGTTGCCCCATTAATAATTAATAGTTTGGGAGCTCTAAACCATGTTTTGAACCCATTCTGATGATTCTTCCCTTGATGTCCTGCTAGCTCCTGGCCTAAATGCAGGCGCAAGATGTGCACACAATCTCCTCTCTGAGCGGTCCCTGAAATTAGAAAAGTTTGACAACCCCTGATATGGATGATTACTTAGGGATGGATGTTCCTAAGTAAGTGATGTCTGTGGATTTCACTGTATACAGTAAATGGCGCTCTCTCCCTTTCACTCACTCAGTATCTCTCCCTCCCTCTCTCATCTTATAGCATTCTCCATGGGGAGTCCCATGGTGTGATAAGTTGTCACATTAGGTGCTAACTTTTGGGGTGATATAGCCAGGCTTTATGGCCGGGCCCCGCTCTAATAGCTGTCCCTGGGCAGCGCCTGGAGGCAATCATGTCACAAATAAACAGGCTGACAGTCATTTAGTCAAATCGTCTCTCCACACCGTTCACAAGCCTCCCTCGCTGATGATCCGTCTAACAACAATTATTTCAAATGTCAAAAGATGTGAGCGCCGCGGGGCACAGACAAATGAACATTAAAAATCTATTATCAAACACTTTAAGTTTAAAGTATATATGTAGGCTGTCCTCACTTTAATAATTAACCACTTAAGCCCTGCTATGCTGCCTTGTGCAACAAAAAGCAAAAATAGACGATCTACAAGGTTGTACATTTTGATGTATTTTTTTTATACAAATAGTTTGCTTTCTTTTAGATTTTGGGAATTTGGGGAAAATGTTTGAAAAATCTTCGCCTGTTATGACATATTAGGAACACCAGATTGAAAATGCATAATGATTTAAGCAATATAAACATGACTTCTGAGTACTCTGTGTAGGCCATACACGTTAAATAAACGTAGAAACATAATTAAAAGGGGATCAAAAATAAAACTAATCAAATAGCAATGATACTGTATACATGTATATAAATTCATACTGTGATGAGCATGGATCTGTGGTTCAGGAAGTGGTGGTGGTGGGAGGGTCAGGGGTCATGTTTGTGTTTCATCTCGTGGTCTTGTTTCCCACCCAGAGGGATAGCGCCTCTGATCACTGCTGGAACCTAACCCACATTTACTCAAGTACTGTTTCAGAGGCTGTAATACCTTTTGGATTTACTTGAACTTGTCCATTTTTCCAATCAGGAACGTGCACACATAGACATCAAAGGGGGGTTTCAGCCGCTGCCCTTTTACCCGTCTGTAAAACAACTGCCCTCTCCAGACCACAAATGCAGCATATTTACTACGGTGGAAGAAATGCAAATGCCACTCCTTTCCATGCCAGATACTGGAAGGCAGCATTCAGGAGAGAGACTCCTGAACTTGGAACGCAGCATTTTGAACAAATTTGTTTCGAAATCCATGTCGTTACGCCGCATCTCCGGCAGATAAAGAGTGCTGGGTTGCGCCCCGAAAATAGCTGATCTACAAGCCCTCAACGCATTGCAGCGCGACGGGTTGTGAGCTTGTAGATCTGCTATTGTTTGCAATTTTTGTTAAAAAGTGACCTCTTACGAGATTTCAGCCCCCTGCCTCTATAACGCTCTCTGCACGTCCCGGTTTCCAATGCTTTAGTTTACACTTCCACTGCGCTACATCTCAGAGGCAAATAATGTAGTTTTGACTGAGTTCACAACGCTCACAACGCGTCGCGCTGCGACACATTTTTGGGGCGCAACCCATGGCACTCTTTTGATAATGGAGATGCTGTGTACGACATGGATTTCTACACAAATTTGTTCAACGCAAAAATGTGTTCAAGTTCATGAGACTTTGGAAAAAATTCTCCTGAATGCTGCCTTCCTTCCGGCATGGCATGGAAAGGCATTTGCATTTCTTTCACCATGTAGTAAATGCTGCATTCGTGGTCTGGAAAAGGGCAGTTTTACAGTTTTACAGACGGGTAAAAGGGGCAGGGGCTGAAGCCCCCTTTGATGTCTATGTGTGCACGTCCCTGTCCACAGCGATGGCCTGTGATGATCAGTGCTGGAAAGTGAGTAACGGAGTGCATTTACTCGGGTACGTTGGGTCTCACCATCCAGGGGATGTGATCGGCTGTCTTGAGGCTGGTGGGGCTGCTTGTTCTACATGACCTCCCTGCACCTCATCTCACCTCTCCGAGGACTCCCGGTGGCCCCGGGTTCGACCCCGCTGATGAGATGAAGATATTTCCCTCCTTTTTTTTCTTCTTCCGTCTGGACTGAATGCTCTGATGGCTCCAAAAGCATGGTGACCATGCAGACCAGACGCCCCGGTTTGGATCGTCCCGGTTTCACCGACACATTATCTCTCTTGAACGCCCTGGTTTTCGACCTTCCATCTGTACCAAACTGTCGGTTTGAATTTGCTCAATTGCACCTAAAATAAACCTTTTAACATTCAGTAGATTTTCTGTGGTCTGGGGTTTTCTAGCTCACACAAGTGCTCTGATTTGCCTGTGGACTGTGATGTAACTAGCTGTACAACTCACAATGTGTCAGGATGCACTATGAGCTTGTTATAGTTCAGATAATTTTTTGCTATATTCTGAAATCGGTCATTACGTTTTTATTTTATTTTATTTATTTTTAATTAATGCCTTACTTGATCATTCCATACAGCGTCACAAAAGCATCAAATGTAGCAGATCTACAAGCCACGCAATTAAACAAAGGCATCAACCTGTATGAATGAGACATGAATTATATGAATAGTTTGACATGAAATATTCACCAGCGCTGCAGCCAGTTTTTTCCCCTCATTTTCATATTGTTTATTCACCACGTCCCAGGTATGTAAAAAAGCCTAAAGAGAGAAAGAGAGAGAAATAAATATTAAATCATCTGAATTTATAGTTCTCATTCTGAACTATAATTTCTCCTTTTATCTCTCGGTCAGTGAGTGTTTTGCACGTGTGTGTGTGTGTGTGTGTGTGTGTGTGTGTGTGTGTGTGTGTGTGTGTGTGTGTGTGTGTGTGTGTGTGTGTGTGTGTGTGTGTGTGTGTGTGTGTGTGTGTGTGTGTGTGTGTGTGTGTGTGTGTGTGTGTGTGTGTGTGTGTGTGTAATTGTGTATATATATATATACAGTATATATATACACACGCACTTGTAAGTGAATTGTCCGATCATAAGATATATGGCTAATATAAAGCCATCGCTCGCAGTATCAATCTATTCCATGTGATTGCCCTCCATGATGGGCACAAAATCCATCTAGGGGATAATGGCATCCATCCACCGCCCTTACATTGCATGTATTTGTTACCTTTGGCCCACTAGCAATAAATCCAATCTAGTCTCCTGGTTGTGGACCACTGACCACTGGGAACTGGTCAAGGAGAGTGGCTACAGTTCATTTCACATCACCCCCCCACCCTCATCCGCGTGATTACAGAAAGATTAACCCCCCCCCCCCCCCCCCCCCCGCCATTTCTACACCTGCACCTCGCTGCTACACATAAGACATAAACTACATATCTTAGGTTTACCGTTTACTGTAGTGGGTGCAGCAGTTAATCAAACAAACCATTTTTGATAATCGATCCCTAGCTTGGGCTGTGCCATTCGAGGTGAAACGCTTCAAAAGATTTTAAAATAAATTGTGAAAAAAAGCCAATCTGTGAGCGCACAAAACACAGTCGTGCAACAAAGTGACTGTTTTTATATCTGGTTAATTGAAAAGGTAGTCAATAGAATAATGGCTAAGAAAATAATGCAGTCGCAGCCTTATTGTGCCACTGCTGTGTGAGTCAAGTGTTGTTTGTGTGTGTCAAGTGAACATGGCATGCCAACTGTAAAGAGCTGGCTGAACAGCAGTGGTGGAAAAAAGTACTCATATGTTTTACTTAAGTAAAAGTATCAATACTGCAATGTAGAAATACTCCGTTACAAGTAAAAGTCTGGAATTCAAACTATACTTGAGTAGAGTAAAAGTACAAAAGTATTGGCATCAAAATGTACGTACTTGGGCCTGGGCCGGCTCAGCGGTCCAGGCACCTTGGCTGGTAATCTTGTCTGGCGGTGGGTGTGCCGCGGGTTCGACTCCCGATCCCGACGGCCTTTACTGCATGTCACCCCCCCATCTCTCTCCCCATTTCCTGCCAGCCTACTGTCTGTCCCTCCATAAAAATATAAAATAAAGGCGAAAGCCACAAAAAAGAAGAAAGAAAATGACGTAGCCTACTTGGAGTACTAAAAGTAAAAGTACTAATTAGGCAGAATGTGCCATTTGAGGTTTTCAACTGTATACATTTTTTATTTGAAAGTGGCTTTTCTACAAGCTCACAATCCGTCGCATCGGGATGCATTGTGAGCTTGTAGATCGGCTATTTTCAAATGGCTGAAATGCATATAGGCTGAAATGCTTAATGTATGTTTTGTAATAATCAAAATCTACAAAGTAATTAGCAACTAAAGTTTTCAAATAACTTTAGTGGAGTAAAAGTACAATATTTGGATCCAAGATGTAGCAGAGTAGAAGTAAAACAATTGGAAATACTCAAGTAAAGAACAAATACCTCAAAATTGTAAATGTACTTAGTTACTTTCCACCACTGCTGAACAGCAGCTGGACTGCATGGTTATATACATAGATATTAAAATCATATAGATGCCTCATTGGTCGCTGCACTTTCGTTGGAGAGACCTGTCTCCAACGGGAGGAGGAAGTCGAGCGGAATCTCGGAAGGAAAGTGCTGCTGCATGAGGGAGTCTCGCCTCTGATTGGCCTACCGAACGTCCCCTTCTGTTCTTCCGTTTTGCTTCCGCTATGCTTCGCGAGGAAAAGCTTGCCAATGCAATCCAATCACGCATCGCCATTGTCTCCATGTTGCCTTCCGTTCCGTTGAGATACAGACGCCCCAGAGCCGGAAGAGACGTCTACCTTCCATGTCTCTGGATATGTCCATCTATTAGTTATAGTAGTTATAGCGTGTTCCATATCGTTGCTGTCGGGCAGAAACCTCTTATCTCCATGATCTCTATATTTTTTACCTTGTGTGTTTTATTGTAAATGAATGTCCTGCCTACTTGATCATTCTACAGCATCACACATTAAAGGTATATTCAGTGATTTCACTTAATTCAAATATCACTTATTTTTTTGTTTTGTTGTGATAATCCTCCCTACTATAGAGTGTGCTGACCATATAAGGAGTTCCTCCCTGTCCCCAGTTAACCCCTGGGGGTCAAAAAACCTTAGGTTTCGTTTTTGACTCTCTATCCTGATTGGACGAAAGGCTGGGTCCCACAGCCAAAAACGAAACCTAAGGTTTTTTGAGTGAAATCACTGAATATACCTTTAAAGCATCAAAAGTATAGCAGATCCACAAGCAATGTGTCTCGAGCCTGTCAATCAGATTTCAATCAGATTTTCTGTGTTTTTTCCTATTAACAGTAACAACATCTAGCCTATATACGTACATATATGTTCATGCATGTGCATTTTTGTCAATATCAGCCTAATAAATAAGCATTGTTTTGTGTCCGTAATCGCTTGCACTAAAACAGCCAATCTACAAGCTCGAATTTTATTGTATTAGGTCTGTTGTGGGCTTGTAGATCGGCTATTTTAGGCGAGTGGCACCACCCATACGACGGACCACGGATTTGGCATAGATTGCGGTGACGCAAATAAATGGACCACTTTGGTGCAACTGAAAATCGGCATTGAACGTGCGTGCCGAGACGAGGCTCTCTAATGAATACAGAACGGAGGGTGTCATACCTGGAATGCTGCTTTACGGCTTCCCATTTGTCATTTTTATAGAGGAATATTCATTCTGTGTATATAGGAATATAATACAGTGCTCGGCTGGATACTAAAAGTTGATTGTGAGTAGTTTGCACTCAGGACAGTCATCAACAGTGATTTCAACCTATCACTGGCATCCCCGGGGGAGCAGTAGATGGACCAGATGGCACACAAATAGGGTGTAAGAGGGGGGAGAGAGAGAAAATTACACAGAGTTTTGCGGGATTTTCATCAATTACCTGTGCTCGTGTATCAATATAGGGTGGAAGAAAATCGCATTAGCAATGTTTTTGACAGCACCATCAATATATTAATAATAATGACAATGTAATACATCAATCATCATTTGCGTCTTCAGTCTTGTTTTTTTTACCATATCTAAATTGACACAAAAAATAAACGTGATTTTCATGTCTTGAATCACTGAGAACGGCCATCGTCGTCTGCAATCGCAGTGCACTTCCATGCATTTCCATGTATCATGCAGTCATTTTCTGTTGTCGCCCTCATAGCGGGCCTCCAGTACATTCCATAATAGCGAGCAATGAGCGAGTCATTGTCCTGCATTAGCATGTTACGCTACAGAGACTTGAAGAGCCCAATTTTCAGCTCTGCAATCCCGCATCCTCCTCGTGACGCTGGTGGCCCTGGTGGGCGTGTGGAGTGAGTTAGAGGATGCTGATTGCCGGGTTCATAAAAGATGAGATGGAGAGTGTGTGTAGTAGCATGGCTTCATGTTGGTAGCGGTGTGCGACTTGCTTTCTGGACCGGAGCCCCTGGTGCTTTGGGAAAACTACATGCCTCTGTTCAGGCCTCTCTAGGTGACGCCTGAAAAATGTTGCCTGTTAATGCCTAATTCAGCATTCATAAGTCTGCACACTCTCAGAAGTACGGGTGCCTCGCCCTCCACTCTTGTCCCGATATACGCCTACAAAACAACAGAATGACCGAAAACTTAACCACGCACCTGCTGCACGCTCAAGTGTCTCCTTTGTGTCTCCATAGGGAAACATTGCTGGTCATCGAATTATTGGCTTAGAAATGTATGCGACAAAAACAACAAAATATCTCCATTTGGTGAGTAATCGATAGAAAAAGTTTTACTTTTTTGGTGAACTATTAATTTAAGCTCTTCCACTTGTACAGTGAATTTGAACCAACGCACAAAGTCTCAGAGTTACATCGTTTTTTTCTTGTCTTTTTTCGTGCTGATGAAGTCCCATTAATAAGAATTTAGTAATTAAAATGCTTCTGGTGTACATGAAATATTCAACAGTTCCTTTGACAGTGATATATTCTACATTGATTATCCCCAGTAATCCTGACTTGCTAATTAATCAACATTATTTATGATGATAAGAGAAGAATAAATTGCATTATGAACAAATTGCCTTGGCAATCATTGCATATTTAATCAAACTTTTTTTCCCCCTAAAATGTTTGTTGTTGTAACTAATTGTTGTAAAGTAATGTAATTGTAGTCATTAGTTAAGGAGAGAGTGGTGTTACTGTATGTCATTTTAGATATTAGAAAAAGTCCAGCTTTTTTCCAAGCCGTC
Organism: Protomyctophum parallelum; assembly: GCF_964188405.1. Taxonomy (NCBI): domain Eukaryota; kingdom Metazoa; phylum Chordata; class Actinopteri; order Myctophiformes; family Myctophidae; genus Protomyctophum; species Protomyctophum parallelum. The sequence goes on from NC_139704.1 coordinate 24,473,962, forward strand.
ATGTTTGGTACAGAGAGAACTATCATAACCTATTCTGTCAGTCGGTATGCAAATGGTATGGCACTCGACTTGTCAGATGAGGGCTTTGTATAGGGCTAAAGTGGTAACCCCAAAACGGCAAAAGAAAACAAAATTTCAACAGAAGGTTTAATTGACATTGGATTGATTTCCGTGCAGCAAGCCATTTGCCCTTCTTCATCATTTTGGAGTTGTGGATAATTGTTCGGACTCTTTGGGCCAGTTGGTGTTTGACCTTTTGTGTCACTTTCAGTTAATGGCCTCCCTCTTTAAAGTGGATTAATCTTCGACTGTTTTTCTTTAATTATTCCAACCCAACAAGGGCTAATCTTTTCAGTTTTAAGTCGTCCTCCCTGAGATAAAGAAATATGCACACCCACTTTCCAAGGCTTCTTAGCTTAGCCCTGCCCATTGTGTTTTTCACGCAGTTTGTCTATTCATTTGCATTTTCTACGCAAGGTTAGTCGTGAGGGGCTTCTATTACTGGTGTGAATACATTAAGGAAACCATTAATCACGTTGGGCGTAAAACAAAGAGACTCAGAGACACACACCTGTCCTGATTGCTGCATGGAGGCCCGGTTTGGTTGGTTGGGTTATACGCATGGCTCACACTGGGCAGGACAGGGACATGAACTTGAGCAGACAAGTCCAAACACGCCCAACTGTCGGGATCTGGTTCAGGGTGGTTCCACGGGGATGGATAGAACTCACACACAAAACTTTAGCCTCCAACAGTATAGGTTGGAAACTTATGGATATGCTATTGTTGATATAATCATGTTGATTGAGGCCATAACTGAATGGGTAGATATAGGCCCCCTGCATGGGAAACACAAGGTCTCTAGTTCAAGTCCCGGTAGTAATAGTATGCCCATGAGCTTAACGCCTCAAATCTGACATCTTGGTCAGCTATCAGCTGGTTTAAGCTGAAAACTGAATTTTCTCCACTGGATCAAATTGGTCTAATTATTATTTTGTATTAGCATTTCATAATTAATACCATATTGATTGATTGATTGATTGATGGTGATTGAGGTTTCATATTTGTGTCAAAAGGAACTTGTCATTGAAGATGGTTGTCATGTGCATTGATTTTTAGCCAGTGGCCAATGAAAGCAATGAGCAAAGAATCAGAGCGCAATACACCTCCCAACCGATAGGGCAGCGCTGAAGCGCAGTTGAATATGGGGAAATGAGGAAATACAAGGGAAAACTGCATGGACATTCAGACCAAAATGCTTTTTATTGAACAACACGGAATGCACAGGTGCTAATATACTGCAAGATTCTACGCCTTGGGTTTATATTTTTATATCTAAACATTTATGTACATTTCTGAATGTTTATGTTAATTTCCAGGAAGTTGCATCATTCCTGAGTCCGAACCAGGATGAGAACCTGCTAAACAACAGCTCAAACACAAGTAGGTTTTTCTTACCTCTGGTGTAGTAAAATAGTGCACATATCCATATACGTGTGTGTGTGTGTGTGTGTGTGTGTGTGTGTGTGTGTGTGTGTGTGTGTGTGTGTGTGTGTGTGTGTGTGTGTGTGTGTGTGTGTGTGTGTGTGTGTGTGTGTGTGTGTGTGTGTGTGTGTGTGTGTGTGTGTGTGTGTGTGTGTGTGTGTGTGCGTGTGCGTGCGTGTGTGCTGATCTGCTAGTAATGTTGTAGTTGTGCTGCGTGTGGATGATTTATTCCTGTCACACTCACACCTATAGAGATATGGGTGGAGTCATGCCTAAAGCGGACTAGTTCCGGTCGCCATGTTGTTTAACGTATGACTACAGTAACTACAGTTAAAGTAGGCTACAGTACATTTTAAGTAAATAAGGAAGTGCAGTGTCTATTATGATGATTATACAAAAAATAAAACCTATAAAATGTATTCATAGTGCGGGACATTTCTCTCTAAAAAATAACCTTTCCACAGGAAGCATATGGGAAGCGTATGACTACAGATTTATTTATTTACAAACAACATGGTGCCGAAAGTTCTCCCCGAATCTCCACCATGCTCTTTCTCTATAGCTCATACAGGCCAGGTGTGACTGCTTACATCTTCAGCTCTGTTGTTCTTCTAACGCTATATGTACCAGAGCTACGTAGCAGCATCAAACATCCCTTATTCCACACAGCCACCGCCTGTCTGTCTGTAATATGTGTTCATATAGGCTCTAATTCACAGAGCAATGTACATTTCCTATTTCAGGGTGCAGGGGTGCAGGGCAGTTTTCTTTGTGTAATTCGGTTTCAGATACATTTGTCACATCATTTCTGGTCTTTTGGGGAATGGGCATTGAATGGAATTGCATTTGTCTTCATGATTGTGCTCCCTGAGCAGTGTATTTTCTTTTCTTTCCTTTCATTTTTTTTTCACAATAATCAATATCATAGTCGCCAATGGCAGCAACGCCCAAGAAAGTGGGAGTAATTGCAGAGAGGCATTCTTTCTGCGCGTCGGCCTTGTCAATGTAGCAGTGCTTTTAGAGTTTGGCCCTGAGCATTTAAACACTCTCTCAATCACTCCTGAAATCCTAGCAGGCCACACTTGGCTGCTATTGTAACTTGGGATACGGTCTCAATTTGTATGTTGTCTCACAGAAGACGTGGGAAGAATAAATGGATTGATCTCCTGTCCCAGTCCCAACAGTTGTACAACATTTGTTTTGAGACAGAAGTCATGAAAAAAAAAGGAAAATGCTGTGTTGTCAACATGAGAATGATGTCTGCGGTCTGCGGTTTGACTTATCTAGCGCAGTGATCCTCAAGAATGCTTTTATTTCAAGGACCCCCTGTTTGATATGCATTAGGCCACAACGCCACGTACATACCCCCATTTGATAGGATTCTTTTCATCTCTGGGACCCTAAAGCACACTGTAAATTCCCCAGAATTAATTTAACACAGAGTTCCATCTGTACACTCTCAGAATTAAAGACATATAAGGGTGAATTATCAATACTTTAGCTGGCACCACCAGACCCCACATTGAGAATAAGTTAACTAGCATACAGTACAGTTACAGTACCAAATACCTGCAATGTTTATATTCAGATTTCAGATGTTGTTGTTTTTTATTTGTTCCTCTTTGTTTGATATCAGTTATGTGAATACTCTGTGTGAGATTGTGTGTATTATGAAAGAAACGGGACAAAGAGGTGAGAAAGGGGATCCGTGAAGGCCGGAGAGGAAGTGACATATTATGAGTGGGATCTACAGGGCACTAACGGTCTCTAAATCATGCTGTAATCAGCTCTGTATGCAGAGCCATCCATGCATGACTCATGTTCTCTCCGGCTGCAGAGAGAGAGAGAGAGAGAGAGAGAGAGAGGCCTCATCCAGGTCCACCCAAAGCGAGTGGCCCCTCTGCGCCACTGACCCGGGGGACCGTATACTGGGACCCTCTCTGCACCCGGGGGCCCGTACTGCATGACACCCTTGGTTCCTGGGAGACCATGGTAAGTTAGAAATTATCTTTCTTGAAGAGGGCACCGTGGCGAAGTCGGTATCGCCGCCCTAACTCACAAGCTAGAAGGTCCCGGGTTCGATTCCCGCTGGGGACGTGTTCTCTCCTCCGTGTCATCAGCGCCCATACCCTAGGTGGTGTCGGCGAAAGGGACTATCTATGTGGAGTTTGCATGTTCTTCTCCCCGTGTCCCCTATAGGGTAGGTATACCCTCACAAAAAAACAGGCGCTGCCGCTGATCCTGGTCTCTAATACTATACTGGGTGCATGTGTTTGTTCCGACGTACTAAGAGGGTAGGGCCGACACCCTATACCCCGAACCCTAACCTAATCCTAACCTCACAGGGAAGCCACGGGTGAGTTTTAACTAGCAACGTATGTCGGTGAGAGGAAGAATAGCGCCCAGGATTACAGTTTAGGCAATTGGCACCGGCTGAAAGAAAGAATAGATGCTGGGGTCAGTAGGAGCGTACATCTATAGGTAGAGAATACCAGCCTCCAGACAACCACAATGCATCAGAATGTTCCTCTGAGTGACTGGATGATGAAAGATTCTCTCTTTTTTCTTAGTATAAGCCACGCGGCTCGGTCACACAGTTGATTGTTGGTCGGCCGGCCGGTCGGTCAGTCAGTCGGTTGATTGCTTCAGAATCTTCAAGCGTAAGCCCAGAATGTATTCTTATATTGAAATAAATATATGAAATCGTCCAGGAACGGGAGGGGGTGGGGGTTTGGGGGGGGGTTATCACGATTGACTCCATGCATGATGCACGACGTGTGTCCCATGGCTTCACAATGCAAGAGGAATCTCACGTCTGGTCCTTCTAACTGATGAAACGGCTTCAGAGAGGGTTTGTGTGTGTGTGTGTGTGTGTGTGTGTGTGTTTGTGTGTGTGTGTGTGGGGGGGGGGGGGGTCTGTGCAGTCCTGTTTGGCCCCTCAGTGACCAGAGAGGAGTTGATAAATGACCAGAACACCCATCCCTGTCAGCACTGGGAGGGAGGTGCCCCCCGTCCCCCTCCCCTCCCCTTCCCCCCCTGCAGTGAGCTACATCATCCTAACAACATTATTCTTTTCATGCCGCTTGTCGATAGAAGCTCTGCGTGATTGGCGTGAGGATCCGCTCAGGTTAATTGGAAGCCTGAACTGTGTAACGGCGCGGGAAGCAGAGCAGACATTGTGTGTGTGTGTGTGTGTGTGTGTGTGTGTGTCGTACCCCCCCCCCCCCCCCCACCCCCGTTTCATTGCAACAACACAGTGGCGGCCCTGTGTGTGTGCGCGTATCGATTACATCTGGGGGTTCACGGCACGCCGTATGGGAATGAAATATCAGAGGACAGGTTATGGATGTTGCCATCAATGGCACTGAGGGGAATGGTGATGGGACGAGTCAAACCAAGGGGGGGTGGGGGGGGATAAAGCATACATGAAAAAGCATTCGCCTCGCAGGATCACGCGGCGGCATGACCTATATACCAAGTTCTGTTCATTAAGTATTTGGCTTATAAAGAGTTGGATAGACTAGACGAGAGTGTGATCTCTGTGCACCTGTTTAGCAGCCTGTGTGACAGGTGGACGTGACCTCTGTGATCACCTAAACACCCTATCTCTTCCTCTTTTTTTTGTGAACCCCTGCCCCCCCCCCCCCCCCCCCCTCCACAATTTTGGGTGTCCTTTTGATCATGGGCCCGTGGCTGACATCGGCTGGGGGGGGGGGGGGGGGGGGGGTTACGTGATACCTCATAGGAGTGGTAACAGAACACTCAGGCCTTGGCCTTGGATGCTTGTGGAGCTAGGCCACCCGGCACCACCATAACATTAACCCATTTAGAACTGAGCTCGATTCTACAAAATGTCTTCTAAATCCTGACAGTTTTCTGTAATACCCATGTTTCTATGTCCGTGGTGCTCAATATTTCATCTCAAGGACCCCAAAAATGATATGTAATTGGCCGCCAACCCCTATCTGAAAATATGGTGTTCCAGGGACTTCCCCAGAAGCAAATATTTGAGTTAAAAACGTTCTGAAAGATTTGCGCCACATTTTCACGAGCTTGTAGATCTGCTATTTTTCAATAGCTAAAGCATAACATAGTGCTTAAAACACCAAAAGGGGTTACCGTACTGAATGGATTAAGTAGAGAAAGTGAGTGACAGCATTGATGTGGATGAAGAAAAAAAAAGTCATGGACTTACTGGCCCCCCCTGAATGCCACTGCTCACGTCTTAAAGAGCTTCTTGAAATGCGTAATTGAGAGAGCACGCATGGGGTTTGGAGTGATGTGTGAATGAATGCAGATTTATGTTGGTGCATAAATGCGTGTGTGTGCGTGTGCGTGTGCGTGTGTGTGTGTGTGTGTGTGTGTGTGTGTGTGTGTGTGTGTGTGTGTGTGTGTGCGCATGAGAGAGAGATAGAGAGAGAGAGAGAGATGGAACGAGGGATAGCCTGTCCTTTCCCTACGCCTTTGTTTCCAATCACTACGTTTCGGAGGTGTTAATTTCTCATCAGAATCATATTCTAATTATCATCTCTATCATTCCAGGTGGCGCCTTAGATTCATCGTTTAGCCACCCAATGGTTTTTCTTCTTCCCCGCCCTGGTTTTTATTTTTCACGCCATAACCCAGAGATTTTGCTTATTAATTTAGAAATTAATTGCGAACACAAAGTGACATTTTACAAGAAATGTTTAGCATAGCATGAATTATCGCCGCTGTAAATTGGATGCAAAGCAACGTGTGCATAGCCTTGACTTGAACTCTCTTGTGATTAATAAAAGAAGCTTTCACTTCAGTTTGAAAGCCAGTCATGATGAACGGCACAAACAAATGAGACGGACCCCTCCCCTTCGTAAAGGACAGGCTATTTTGAATGTCTATGTACATGTTAAAATAATGCATTAGGTTGAGGGAGAAGTCAGGACTATATTGTGTCTGTTGCCCTATCTTGTCACGTCGGTGACAAATAGGCTCTGCTGGACATAATTCCAATGCCATGTTCATGCATTAGCTGTTGTAGGGTGTAATTTCTTAACCCTTTTTAGCCCTATACAATTCATCGTACAGCAAAAATACCTGACCTACATTCTCACAAGGCATCGCAGCGTAACCCGTTGTGAGCTTATAGATCAGCAACATTTGCTATTTTCTATTTTTATGTTCGAAAATGTTTGCTTATAGTATGACATTGAAAGTGGCTAATATGTATGGCCACCGTGTCAGCATACACAGAGAATACAGTATCCACACCCAGTGGCACGTTGTCAACGTATACGTTGTCACAAAACTTTTCTTTTTGCTGATGGCCAACACATTTAACGGCGTGACATGTTTGTGTGTGTGTGTGTGTGTGTGTGTGTGTGTCATAAGATAAAACGCCAGCATTAGTCTCCACGCAGGCAGGCAATGACTTGGACACCCTCCCTCTGTTCCTGCGGAACACACAAACAGGAGGTCCATCTTCCGTCTCCCGCCGAGTAGGAGATCTGGACTCTACATGAGTGAGTGAAACACAGCTTCCCTCCATGCTGCCTCCCGCAGCCCCCACGTCGAGCACCCACAGGGCTCTGTGCACGTACGTTGCCTCTCAGTGCCCAGGTCCAGATTGTGCCACTGGGCCGGTACCGGGCTGGGAGGGGAGGTGGGCGATGGAGCCCCAATCCATCTCCCGCCGGAGCCCGGTGACGGGAGCACCGGTTTGCCCACTCCTCGGCTCCGAGCACACTCAGGAAGATGGATTGGTTGGCCGAATCACCGAAGGAGGCAAAGCATGCCGTTAAGAGCCTGTGCATCACTTGGCTGCTCATATGCAAAGTTTGATGAAAGAGGTTTTTCTGGGAGCGATGAATTAGGGCTCCGCTGTGAAATTAGATTTCTTGGTGGAAAACCTTGTAAGGGGGTGGGAAAGTAGCATTGTTCCCTCATTGCCATTTATCCCTGGCGATAATTCTTGCATGAGAGGGGAAATTGTGGTACGAAATCGACGATAAATGAATGATAAGCACCTTATTAGTTGTTGCACCTGGTAAAACTAAAAGATTACTGCGTGCATGCAGCTTTTGATAGCATGTCTGAACGTTCATTGGTACATATAGCTGTATAAAACTAAATGTTCTTCTTTAGCTGACCGTTGATGGAACAAATGCGGTTGTTTAACAGGAAACAGAAAACATGGAAGATGCTGCGAATGGCCTTCCTGATGATAATACAAAACTGATTAGAGAATAAATGCAGAACCATTGGTAATAGTGGGACAATAATTCTCTCTCCATAGACAGGCTGTGAACGAGGCGGGACACAACAAGCAAACCATAGGCATGTGACATATTTTCCTCTGATGAAATAAATCTTGTGGAAAAATGGTCTCATCCCCAGAAAGAGTCCAAATTGGCTGTTACTTCAACCCGATACACTAAGGATCTTGCCTCCTCCCCTCTGTGACCCAAACCCAAAATGACAGCGTGAACGCTGACAAATTTGACAAAGGGAATTTGCAAAAAAAAAAGAAAAAAGAAAACACAGCCTCTATTTGGTCAGCCAAGCGGCAAATATGTCGGATGATATGGTTTATTAGGCAATCCATTTCTCCACAATAGTGGGGCCATCTGCAAAGGTTAGCGTGCATAAGGTTCGTATAGCAAATTCTATCTAATCTGCCTCTCGAAGAGGCTGGTGCGCAAGAGGAAATAAAAAAAAGGAAAAACGCGGTGGCACATTTTTCATGTACGTACGATTTGGAATGCAAATGGAACAGCTGATGAAAGGGGTGACCTTCTAAGTGCAGAGCAGCAGCCAGCAGGGGCTTTGTGGAATATGCAGAGGCGGAATAGAATAGAAAAGAATGAGTTACTGCCACTGCCAGCTCAGCTGCATTGTAATATACGACTGAGGCTCGGATACAAGTGAACCTGGCCTCAAGAACATCTAGGTTAATCTCTGTGGATGGCACATCATGTACTCTGTGTGGAGAAGGGGGGAAAAAATGAGAAAAGGATTGCTGGCTCGCCGAATTATTTGACTTTATGCATTGAAAAAGGGCCCTGAAAAGGCAAACACAACACCTCCCCCCAAACAATATATACATAATGTATACGACAATTTATAAATATGAATACTGCATAATAAAACAATGCTTGTGGGTGCATATGGATCGTCATGAGTACACACGACATTCATCCAACTCATTGTTTACGAGCCACACAAATTATGACCAACAACTTTCTTGCTGTTTGTTTTGTCTTTGTTTATTTTTTTAATCAGTGAGGCATGTTTAGTGTTCTGCACAAATTAAGTGCAGTAGTCTGCACGTTAATGCAGTGCCTCTCGACGTGGGGCCCACAGACCCTCACCTGTCGACGTGGGGCCCACAGACCCTCACCATTTTTATGCACTGTTCAAGTAAATACAACTATGGAGTACATAAGGATGTGTATTTTGAGTTTGAGTTTCAATGTTATCTCTATACCTGTAGACATAGTAAAGGAATTCTGGCCCAGATGACAGACCAATTCATGTCTAACAACTAAAATGTTCTTAGACTTGGGAGTCTCTATCTAAGAAAATCGCCTATATCTTAAAATGGGGGTCCGTAAAATTTAAGACAATCTCTGTGTTAATGGATCATGCACAGGGTATTCTTGGCGTGTCGCAATCTAAAAAACAAATATCTCTCGAGCTCAAAAATTGGAATCTGGATCAAGATATCCCGACGTCGCCAGGCACAGGTGAGACTAATGTGTCAATAGAATAGTGCATGGGCCTCCTTTGTCATAGGTAGCGCCGAGCTTGAACACATAGACAAATGGGTGCGGTGCACCATAGTCATTCAGCCGTGCATGTCTCATCTGTAGCCGGCGTTTGGCAGAGTAGTCATCTTCATTCCCTTTGTCCTTACTGCCGAAGGTAATCTGTCAGCCCGGAGACGTGCTTGGAGAGTCCGGCTGGCCTACTCACTCTCCCATTTGAATTGAAGAACCCAGTCTCCTGCTTTATCCGCGGTCCCAGTTAGACCGAGAGCCACAATTGAGAGTGAGTGAGCTGTCCTTGATTCGTATTACTGTCCCAGTATGATTGAGCTCCTTTGCTATCACCAGAGAACTGCATGGGGGGTGGGGGGGGGGGGGGGGGGAGAAAATTGAGCACTTGACTTTGCGGGGTTGAAGTCTCAACGCTGCATGTTATGCATTTTCACAGTGTTTGTCATGGGACACGCTTGACGCCACTTCTTGATGCAGTGTTCAGCGCCACAGATGCGAGAGGGTGTTCAGTCAGAGCTCGACAAAAGCTTTGTTTTGTTGTTGTGTCAAGTATAGTGGAGGATAGGGAGAGATGAGGGTGATTTTGTGCTAATTTGTCTAAAAGCGCCACATTTTGCACATATGTAGCCCAGGGCATGCTCTAATGATTTAACTAGGGCCGCCCGTGCCGGCGACCTTCGGGATCGCCACAGCGGCCAAATCCATATGGCCACCAATAACAACCTATTATTGCCGCTCTTAGACAAATTAGCGCAAAATATCCCTAAGCTCCTCCACTAGTAAGAAACGTCATTAGATTCTTCATTTTATTTTGTATAAAAATCGTGAATTACAACAAAACCACCCAAACCCTATTTACTTTGTTGCTGGACTACACTGAATGTCTTTGGTGAAAATAATAGCGTTTTTCACGATGCATTATGATCTTGTAGAGCTGCTGTTTTTGCTGAATGTTCGCCCCATAACAAGGGACGCCAGGTTCCATGTGGTAAAAAGTTCAGAACAAACAACTTCTTGACCAACGTACTTCCCTGTGAAACAGGGAGGCTTGACTTAACTTCAAATTTCAATTGAATGTTGAAAAGTGGGCATGTCAAAACAAACCAAAATTTTAGATTAGGATTAATGATGGATCTCATAATCTTGATAATTCCACATACCACTCCACACAGCGTTTATTTACATTCGGTTTACGTCTTGGGTCCCGTGGGTCTTCAAAATAAGGGTCTTCACTAAAAAAACACTATATTGGTGGCGGAATAAATGAATGAATACCTAGCAGTTGTGTTAATCATGATGACCATATGGGCATAGGTGGTGCAGTCAGTATCGCTGTTGCCTCACAGCTAGAAGGTCCTTGGTTTGATTCCCACTGGGTACACTGTGGGCCTGTTCTCTCCTCCGCGTCATCAGTGCCCATACCCCAGGTGGGGTTGGCGAAAGGGCACTTCTGTGTGGAGTTTGCATGTTCTCCCCATGTCCCTATATAGGGTAGGTAATAGGTATACCCTCACAAAAACACGTGCCTCACAAAAATGCAGTAATTCTGGTCTCTAAACTGCCTAGTGGAGGGGAAAGAGGGCCTGAGGGCGCTTCTCACCCTCAGGCGTCTTACTGGTATAGTTAATTCCAGCAAGTTTAAACTCGTATTACTCAATGTCATTTGCACATAGAGTTAATTCTTATTGGTAAAACAGTAAATAGTTCAAGAGCAACAATTCAATTCACTTTGGGTATGCTGTGTATCAGGCATTTTTGTGTGCAAATTATACAGTACTGTTAACAGGTTCAAAGTGTTGTATGAGAAAGTGAGGAGAGAGAGAGCGAGAGAGAGAGAGAGAGAGAGGGAGGGAGAGGGAGAGGGAGGTGTGTGTGTGCGTGTGTGTGTGTGTGTGTGTGTGTGTGTGTGTGTGTGTGTGTGTGTGTGTGTGTGTGTGTGTGTGTGTGTGTGTGTGTGTGTGTGTGTGTGTGTGTGTGTGTGTGTGTGTGTGTGTGTGTGTGTGTGTGTGTGTGTGTGTGTGTGTGTGTGTGTGTGTGTGTGTGCGCGCAATGCACGATGTGCTGTGTTTTGCTAACTCTGGAGACCAAAGGTTCCCACGAGGATAATTAAACCTCCACCTCCCAGCGACTTTGTTCTGGTACCCATGAGGAAAATGGTCACTAGATTAAATGGGGAAAAAAAGATTTGTAGAGTTACAGATGTATACATTCAGAGTTACAGATGTATACATTCAGTTTGGGTTAGGATAGATTTGTAGAGTTACAGATGTATACATTCAGGTTGGGTTAGGATAGATTTGTAGAGTTACAGATGTATACATTCAGGTTGTAGAGTTACAGATGTATACATTCAGGTTGTAGAGTTACAGATGTATGTACATTCATGTACTGGAGCCTCTGGAGGCTCTTGCTCGGGATCCCGATGAGTAGTGCGTTGCAGTAATCCAGGCTGGAGAAGACGAAGGCGTGGACGAGAGTTAACATGTTCCTGAGGTGGAAAAATGAGGTCTTGCACAGGTGTTTGATGTGTGCCTCGTATTTGAGCTGTGAGTAAATTTTTACACCCAGGTTGGTGACTGTGGATGAGAGAGGAATATCCTGACCGGAGAATGAGATGCTGAGAATGAGATACATGTTTGGATCTGGTGGCGGGTGCCAATAAGGATGGCTTCGGTTTTGGAGCTGTTAAGTTGAAGGAAGTTTAGGTTCATCCACACCTTTATCTCCTCTAAGCAGGTGGTAAGTGTGGATGAAGGGGATGTTGCTGGCAGGTTTGTGGGTGGTGGTTTGGCTGCGGGGGGGCGTGAGTCAATATTGAAGTAAAGTTGAGTGTCATCAGCATAGTCTTGAAAGGAAATTCCATGCTTGCTGATGATGTGGCCAAGGGGGAGCATGTATAGGGAAAACAGGGTGGGGCCAAGTACGGATCCCTGGGGGACACCGCAGGTGACAGAGTGCGTCTCAGATTTTTTCCCTCCCAGGGATACATACTCGGTTCTGTCGGAGAGGTAGGAGTGAAACCAGTTTAGGTCAGAGAGCCTACATCGGCTGCCTTCAGTAGGTCATTAGTGAGCCTGACGAGAGCCGTTTCCGTACTATGTGCAGTGCGGAAACCAGACTGGAACTTCTCAGCGATGTTGTTGATGTTGAGATGCTCCTGGAGTTGTGCAGCCACCACTTTTTCCAACACTTTTGAGAGAAAAGGGAGGTTTGAAATTGGCCTGTAGTTGGCAAGGTTAACTGGGTCTAGCGTGAGTTTTTTGAGCAGGGGTGTAATGGTGGCAGTATTCAGTGCAGAGGGAACAAGGCCAGACTGGAGTGAGAGGTTCATCAGGGGACAGATATTTAGTTTTATTAGCTGTGGGGAGGGGGTCCAGGACACAGGTGGAGGGTTTCATCTTTTTGATGATGTCCTCAGCCTCGCGCTGTGTGATGGAGGAGAAGCAGCAGAGAGGCTGAGAGATCCCGGGTGGGGGGGTTAGGGGAAGCTGGAGATGTGGAGAGCTGGGATCGGAAGAAACTCAAAAAGCAAAAGACTCTGGTGTGGAACTCCTGGTTTACCAGGATGGGGTTCAATTCCCTGCTGTGTCCTGCTGATTGAGTTTTGAAAGTATAAAAGTACATAGTCTACATAGTTTTTTAGTTACACCAATGGAGATCTTGAAGATTTTAGCGGTGGATGGTCCGGGTACTAACGTAGGCCTATAACTTGTCTTTCTCTTCAAAATAAAATTGAGAAAACAAGAAAATGTCATGTTTTACTTTTAAACCTAAAATGAAAAAAACAGAATACAGGCCTGTTTTTCGTTATTCTGAATGTCTGTAAATGTTGGAAATCAGCGCCTGTTTGTGCCTATATTCTGTTTGTGTCAGTTTCATTTATTTCTTTTCTATTCTAAAACAGAACACTGAAGCTGTGTTCCGTTCTCAAAGATAAAAGGACAAAAGGCCTGTTTTTCGTTATTCTAAATATCTTTTAAAAGTCTAAATACGTCACCTGTTTTCCTTTGAAGAACACTGACCTTGGCAATAGCACAAACTTTGGCATGCTACTAGTCCTACATACTTAGACATAGCAACCCCATTCTAGCCTACTAAGGTTCATCTTACGGTGGACATGTTTGCCTGAAAAGGAATCTTTGAAATGTTTCATAGTTTTAGAAATATAGTGCTTTCAAATTTGAGAATTTAACATGGGGCTCAATGGCAGATATTGGCACGTCAAAAAAACACTTTCACCTAGAAACTCCATTCACACTTTTTATTAGTCAGCTTACTGTGGAGACACATGCTGGAACTTTTTACTTTGAAATGTTTTGTAGTTTCTGAGTTATTGTGGGCTCGCCACAGCGAGCACACACTAGTTACTCTCAGTTTATATTTGTGGGCTCGCCACAGCGAGCACACAATAGTTATTGCCAGCCTATATTTATTTGTTTGTTTGTTTATTGTGGGCTCGCCACAGCGAGCACACAATAGTTATTGCCAGTCTATATTTATTCCGCCGCTTCTTCTTCTTCTTCTTTATTCCGCCGTTTTTACTACTTCCGCATACTTTATACTAGAAATGTAGTTCAAACTTCAAACTGTTCAGCTCTTTGCAGTTATTTATGCTTGTTTTGTTTTTTTTACAAAGTTTTATACTTTTTATACTTTTTAACTTTTTAACTTTTTTTTTACATTCTTTATAGTGAGAGTCGATGGAAGAAAGGTCCCATTTTTCACAGTTAACTTTTTTGAGCTCTTATTACTCCGTCATACTTTCACTTTGAAACTTCATTCAAACTTTATAATGTTCATCTATCTTTGAACTTTCATTGGTGAAAAAGTTGTTCTGAAAAAGTTTATACTTTTTAAAATATTTAACTTTATTTATAGTTTTTTCCTCCCATAGACAATGTATGGGATTTATCTCTAAATCAACCTCACTTTTGCAGCCTCATTATTCTGGCATACTTTGTCGTAGAAACGTGATTTAAACTTTAGAAAGCTCACACGACTCTGGACTTTTTCGTAGTTCAAACCGTATTCGAATACGTTAAACGGTTTTTCCAAAATCGCAGTTCAATCGCGCTATCGAGGAAGCGCAAGTTTTTCATTTTTTCTTATTTTATTTCCTATTTCTTTTCCACTTTTTTTCTTTTTTTTTTCAAAAACTTGCGCTTCCTCGATAGCGTGAGAAAAACTCGCGTTTCCTCGTTAGCGCGAGAAATAATCAGAAATGAGAAATAATAAGAAATGAGAAAAAGAAAAAAAAACTATCGAGGAAACGCAGTTTTTATTTTTTTTCTTATTTTTTTCAAAAACTCGCGCTTCCTCGATAGCGCGAGAAAAACTCGCGCTTCCTCGATAGCGCGAGAAAAACTTGCGCTTCCTCGATAGTGCGAGAAAAACTTGCGCTTCCTCGATAGCGTGATAAATAATCAGAAATGAGAAATAATAAGAAATGAGAAAAAATAGGAAAAAAAAGGAAAAATAATAAGACAAAATAAGAAAAACTTGCGCTATCGAGGAAGCGCAAGTTTTTATTATTTTTCTTGTTTTTTTTCCTATTTCTTTTCAAAAACTCGCGCTTCCTCGATAGCGTGAGAAAAACTAGCGCTTCCTCGATAGCGCGAGAAAAACTTGCGCTTCCTCGATAGCGTGAGAAAAACTAGCGCTTCCTCGATAGCGCGAGAAAAACTTGCACTTCCTCGATAGCACGAGAAATAATCAGAAATGAGAAATTATAAGAAATGAGAAATGAGAAAAAAGAAAACGAAAAAAAAGGAAAACTTGCGCTATCGAGGAAGCGCGAGTTTTTGTTTTTTTTCTTCTTTTTTTTCCTATTCTTTTATTTTTCTTCTTTTTTTTCCTATTTCTTTTCAAAAACTCGCGCTTCCTCGATAGCGTGAGAAAAACTTGCGCTTCCTCGATAACGCGAGAAAAACTTGCGCTTCGTCGATAGCGTGAGAAAAACTCGCGCTTCCTCGATAGTGCGAGAAAAACTTGCGCTTCCTCGATAGCGCGAGAAATAATCAGAAATGAGAAATAATAAGAAATGAGAAATGAGAAGAAAAAAATAGGAAAAAAATAAGAAGCGCAAGTTTTTTTTTCTTTTTCTTTTCCTATTCTTTTTTTTCAAAAAACTCGCGCTTCCTCGATAGCGTGAGAAATACTTGCGCTTCCTCGATAGCGTGAGAAAAACTCGCGCTTCCGCGATAGCGCGAGAAATAATCAGAAATGAGAAATAATAAGAAATGAGAAATGAGAAAAAAATAGGAAAAAAAAAAAAAAAAAGAGGAAAAAAAAAGAAAAAAATAGGAAAAATAATAAGAAAACAAATAAGAAAAAAAGAAAACTCGCGCTATCGAGGAAGCGCAAGAAAAACTCACGCTTCCTCGATAGCGCGAGAAAAACTCGCGCTTCCTCGATAGCGCGAGAAAAACTCGCGCTTCCTCGATAGCGCGAGAAATAATCAGAAATGAGAAATAATAAGAAATGAGAAAAAAAAAAAAGAAAAAAAATAGGAAAAAAATAAGAAAAAAAATAGGAAAAAATAAATGAAAAAAAATGAGAAAGAAAATAATAAATAAAAAAATAAAAAAACGTGGGTTATAGCCCATCGTTTTTTGAATTTTTGAAAAAAAAATGTACCTTGTTTTTCATCATTTTTTAACATGGGCTATAGCCCATATCGTATGGCATAATATAGCACGCCGTTTTTCATCATTTTTGAGGATTTGAAAAAAATGAAGAAAAAAAAAACATGGGTTATAGCCCATCGTTTTATTTTTATTTTTTTTAAATAAATGTAACCTCGTTTTTCATAATTTTTGACCATGGGCTATAGCCCATACCGTACGGCATACTATAGCACGCTGTTTTTCATCATTTTTGAGGTTTTGAAAAAAAAGATAATCCTCGTTTTTCATAATTTTTGACCATGGGCTATAGCCCATACCGTACGGCATACTATAGCACGTTGTTTTTCATCATTTTTGAGGATTTGAAAACAAAAAACAAAAAAAAACATGGGTTATAGCCCATCGTTTTTTTTAATTTTGAAAAAAAAGATTATCCTCGTTTTTCATCATTTTTGATCATGGGCTATAGCCCATACCGTACGGCATATTATAGCATGTTGTTTTTCATCATTTTTGAGGTTTTGAAAAAAAAAGAAAAAAAAAAGAACATGGGTTATAGCCCATCGTTTTTTGAAATTTTGAAAAAAAATATTATCCTCGTTTTTCATCATTTTTGACCATGGGCTATAGCCCATACCGTACGGCATACTATAGCACGTTGTTGTCTCCACCAGGCCGAAGGCATGGGGAGAGAGTATGTTTTGCACTCCGTCCGTCCGTCCGTCCGTCCGTCCGTGTGTGTGTGTGTGTGTGTGTGTGTGTCCGTCCGTTAGCAGCTAATCTCGGCCACCGTTAACCCGGTCGATGCCAAATTTTGCACACACACTCCCTGGATGCCAACGATGAACCTCTGCCCCAAACTTTCCAGAACGGCCTGTTATAGCGCCACCAGGAGGCCGCTTTGTGCAAAACAAGTTTTTGCACAGCACACCTACAGATTTTGTCCAAACATCACGCAAATTGGTACACAGTCTCTCTAGAGCCATTCAACCAAACCAGTCTTTCAGATTTCTCAGACTCCATCCTGATTGGTTAAGATTGGCTTCCAAAGTTCACAGGAGTGCTCAGTTTCAAACAAAATGCTGCAAATCATGAACACATCGCGTGATTTCCGTGAAATTGTGCACCCACATTCCCACTAGGCCGAGGACAAATTGCCACATGAACAATTTCAACTCAGCCTCAAGGTGGCGCTATAACTGGCCGAAAAGTGTTTTTACCTCTAACTGCACGGATCTGTGGATAACCTGGTGGAGACCTGTGCCCAGAAGGGCACTTTTTCTAGTTTTTCATCATTTTTGAGGATTTGAAAAAAAAAAACAAAAAAAAAACATGGGTTATAGCCCATCGTTTTTTGAAATTTTGAAAAAAAAGATTATCCTTGTTTTTCATCATTTTTGACCATGGGCTATAGCCCATACCGTACGGCATACTATAGCACGTTGTTTTTCATCATTTTTGAGGTTTTGAAAAAATGAAAAAAAAAAAAAACATGGGTTATAGCCCATCGTTTTTTGAAATTTTGAAAAAAAAGATAATCCTCGTTTTTCATCATTTTTGACCATGGGCTATGGCCCATACCGTACGGCATACTATAGCACGTTGTTTTTCATCATTTTTGAGGATTTGAAAAAAAAAAAAAAAAAAACATGGGTTATAGCCCATAGTTTTTTGAAATTTTGAAAAAAAAGATTATCCTCGTTTTTCGTCATTTTTGACCATGGGCTATAGCCCATACCGTACGGCATACTATAGCACGTTGTTTTTCATAATTTTTGAGGTTTTGAAAAAAAAACAAAAAAAAAACATGGGTTATAGCCCATAGTTTTTTGAAATTTTGAAAAAAAAGATTATCCTCGTTTTTCATCATTTTTGACCATGGGCTATAGCCCATACCGTACGGCATACTATAGCACGTTGTTTTTCATCATTTTTGAGGTTTTGAAAAAAATTAAAAAAACAAACATGGGTTATAGCCCATCGTTTTTTGAAATTTTGAAAAAAAAGATTATCCTCGTTTTTCATCATTTTTGACCATGGGCTATAGCCCATACCGTACGGCATACTATAGCACGTTGTTTTTCATCATTTTTGAGGATTTGAAAAAAAAAAAAAAAAAAAAAACATGGGTTATAGCCCATCGTTTTTTGAAATTTTGAAAAAAAAGATTATCCTTGTTTTTCATCACTTTTGACCATGGGCTATAGCCCATACCGTACGGCATACTATAGCACGTTGTTTTTCATCATTTTTGAGGTTTTGAAAAAAATGAAAAAAAAACAAAACATGGGTTATATCCCATCGTTTTTTGAAATTTTGAAAAAAAAGATAATCCTCGTTTTTCATAATTTTTGACCATGGGCTATGGCCCATACCGTACGGCATACTATAGCACGTTGTTTTTCATCATTTTTGAGGATAAAAAAAAAAAAAAAAAAAAACATGGGTTATAGCCCATCGTTTTTTGAAATTTTGAAAAAAAAGATTATCCTCGTTTTTCATCATTTTTGACCATGGGCTATAGCCCATACCGTACGGCATACTATAGCACGTTGTTTTTCATCATTTTTGAGGTTTTGAAAAAAAAGAAAAAAAAAAAAACCATGGGTTGTAGCCCATCGTTTTTTGAAATTTAGAAAAAAAAGATTATCCTCGTTTTTCATCATTTTTGACCATGGGCTATAGCCCATACCGTACGGCATACTATAGCACGTCGTTTTTCATCATTTTTGAGGTTTTGAAAAAAAAAAAAAAAAAAAAAACATGGGTTATAGCCCATCGTTTTTTGAAATTTTGAAAAAAAAGATTATCCTCGTTTTTCATCATTTTTGACCATGGGCTATAGCCCATACCGTACGGCATACTATAGCACGTTGTTTTTCATCATTTTTGAGGTTTTGAAAAAAATGAAAAAAAACAAAACATGGGTTATAGCCCATCGTTTTTTGAAATTTTGAAAAAAAAGATAATCCTTGTTTTTCATCATTTTTGACCATGGGCTATAGCCCATACCGTACGGCATACTATAGCACGTTGTTTTTCATCATTTTTGAGGTTTTGAAAAAAATGAAAAAAAAAAAAACATGGGTTATAGCCCATCGTTTTTTGAAATTTTGAAAAAAAAGATTATCCTCGTTTTTCGTCATTTTTGACCATGGGCTATAGCCCATACCGTACGGCATACTATAGCACGTTGTTGTCTCCACCAGGCCGAAGGCATGGGGAGAGAGTATGTTTTGCACTCCGTCCGTCCGTCCGTCCGTCCGTGTGTGTGTGTGTGTGTGTGTGTGTGTGTCCGTCCGTTAGCAGCTAATCTCGGCCACCGTTAACCCGGTCGATGCCAAATTTTGCACACACACTCCCTGGATGCCAACGATGAACCTCTGCCCCAAACTTTCCAGAACGGCCTGTTATAGCGCCACCAGGAGGCCGCTTTGTGCAAAACAAGTTTTTGCACAGCACACCTACAGATTTTGTCCAAACATCACGCAAATTGGTACACAGTCTCTCTAGAGCCATTCAACCAAACCAGTCTTTCAGATTTCTCAGACTCCATCCTGATTGGTTAAGATTGGCTTCCAAAGTTCACAGGAGTGCTCAGTTTCAAACAAAATGCTGCAAATCATGAACACATCGCGTGATTTCCGTGAAATTGTGCACCCACATTCCCACTAGGCCGAGGACAAATTGCCACATGAACAATTTCAACTCAGCCTCAAGGTGGCGCTATAACTGGCCGAAAAGTGTTTTTACCTCTAACTGCACGGATCTGTGGATAACCTGGTGGAGACCTGTGCCCAGAAGGGCACTTTTTCTAGTTTTTCATCATTTTTGAGGATTTGAAAAAAACAAACAAAAAAAAAACATGGGTTATAGCCCATCGTTTTTTGAAATTTTGAAAAAAAAGATTATCCTTGTTTTTCATCATTTTTGACCATGGGCTATAGCCCATACCGTACGGCATACTATAGCACGTTGTTTTTCATCATTTTTGAGGTTTTGAAAAAATGAAAAAAAAAAAAAACATGGGTTATAGCCCATCGTTTTTTGAAATTTTGAAAAAAAAGATAATCCTCGTTTTTCATCATTTTTGACCATGGGCTATGGCCCATACCGTACGGCATACTATAGCACGTTGTTTTTCATCATTTTTGAGGATTTGAAAAAAAAAAAAAAAAAAAACATGGGTTATAGCCCATAGTTTTTTGAAATTTTGAAAAAAAAGATTATCCTCGTTTTTCATCATTTTTGACCATGGGCTATAGCCCATACCGTACGGCATACTATAGCACGTTGTTTTTCATCATTTTTGAGGTTTTGAAAAAAATTAAAAAAACAAACATGGGTTATAGCCCATCGTTTTTTGAAATTTTGAAAAAAAAGATTATCCTCGTTTTTCATCATTTTTGACCATGGGCTATAGCCCATACCGTACGGCATACTATAGCACGTTGTTTTTCATCATTTTTGAGGATTTGAAAAAAAACAAACAAAAAAAACATGGGTTATAGCCCATCGTTTTTTGAAATTTTGAAAAAAAAGATTATCCTTGTTTTTCATCACTTTTGACCATGGGCTATAGCCCATACCGTACGGCATACTATAGCACGTTGTTTTTCATCATTTTTGAGGTTTTGAAAAAAATGAAAAAAAAACAAAACATGGGTTATATCCCATCGTTTTTTGAAATTTTGAAAAAAAAGATAATCCTCGTTTTTCATAATTTTTGACCATGGGCTATGGCCCATACCGTACGGCATACTATAGCACGTTGTTTTTCATCATTTTTGAGGATAAAAAATATAAAAAAAAAAAAACATGGGTTATAGCCCATCGTTTTTTGAAATTTTGAAAAAAAAGATTATCCTCGTTTTTCATCATTTTTGACCATGGGCTATAGCCCATACCGTACGGCATACTATAGCACGTTGTTTTTCATCATTTTTGAGGTTTTGAAAAAAATGAAAAAAAAAAAAACATGGGTTATAGCCCATCGTTTTTTGAAATTTTGAAAAAAAAGATTATCCTCGTTTTTCGTCATTTTTGACCATGGGCTATAGCCCATACCGTACGGCATACTATAGCACGTTGTTGTCTCCACCAGGCCGAAGGCATGGGGAGAGAGTATGTTTTGCACTCCGTCCGTCCGTCCGTCCGTCCGTGTGTGTGTGTGTGTGTGTGTGTGTGTCCGTCCGTTAGCAGCTAATCTCGGCCACCGTTAACCCGGTCGATGCCAAATTTTGCACACACACTCCCTGGATGCCAACGATGAACCTCTGCCCCAAACTTTCCAGAACGGCCTGTTATAGCGCCACCAGGAGGCCGCTTTGTGCAAAACAAGTTTTTGCACAGCACACCTACAGATTTTGTCCAAACATCACGCAAATTGGTACACAGTCTCTCTAGAGCCATTCAACCAAACCAGTCTTTCAGATTTCTCAGACTCCATCCTGATTGGTTAAGATTGGCTTCCAAAGTTCACAGGAGTGCTCAGTTTCAAACAAAATGCTGCAAATCATGAACACATCGCGTGATTTCCGTGAAATTGTGCACCCACATTCCCACTAGGCCGAGGACAAATTGCCACATGAACAATTTCAACTCAGCCTCAAGGTGGCGCTATAACTGGCCGAAAAGTGTTTTTACCTCTAACTGCACGGATCTGTGGATAACCTGGTGGAGACCTGTGCCCAGAAGGGCACTTTTTCTAGTTTTTCATCATTTTTGAGGATTTGAAAAAAAAAAACAAAAAAAAAACATGGGTTATAGCCCATCGTTTTTTGAAATTTTGAAAAAAAAGATTATCCTTGTTTTTCATCATTTTTGACCATGGGCTATAGCCCATACCGTACGGCATACTATAGCACGTTGTTTTTCATCATTTTTGAGGATTTGAAAAAAAAAAACAAAAAAAACATGGGTTATAGCCCATAGTTTTTTGAAATTTTGAAAAAAAAGATTATCCTCGTTTTTCATCATTTTTGACCATGGGCTATAGCCCATACCGTACGGCATACTATAGCACGTTGTTTTTCATCATTTTTGAGGTTTTGAAAAAAATTAAAAAAACAAACATGGGTTATAGCCCATCGTTTTTTGAAATTTTGAAAAAAAAGATTATCCTCGTTTTTCATCATTTTTGACCATGGGCTATAGCCCATACCGTACGGCATACTATAGCACGTTGTTTTTCATCATTTTTGAGGATTTGAAAAAAACAAACAAAAAAAACATGGGTTATAGCCCATCGTTTTTTGAAATTTTGAAAAAAAAGATTATCCTTGTTTTTCATCACTTTTGACCATGGGCTATAGCCCATACCGTACGGCATACTATAGCACGTTGTTTTTCATCATTTTTGAGGTTTTGAAAAAAATGAAAAAAAAACAAAACATGGGTTATATCCCATCGTTTTTTGAAATTTTGAAAAAAAAGATAATCCTCGTTTTTCATAATTTTTGACCATGGGCTATGGCCCATACCGTACGGCATACTATAGCACGTTGTTTTTCATCATTTTTGAGGATAAAAAATATAAAAAAAAAAAAACATGGGTTATAGCCCATCGTTTTTTGAAATTTTGAAAAAAAAGATTATCCTCATTTTTCATCATTTTTGACCATGGGCTATAGCCCATACCGTACGGCATACTATAGCACGTTGTTTTTCATCATTTTTGAGGTTTTGAAAAAAAAGAAAAAAAAAAAAACCATGGGTTGTAGCCCATCGTTTTTTGAAATTTTGAAAAAAAAGATTATCCTCGTTTTTCGTCATTTTTGACCATGGGCTATAGCCCATACCGTACGGCATACTATAGCACGTTGTTGTCTCCACCAGGCCAAAGGCATGGGGAGAGAGTATGTTTTGCACTCCGTCCGTCCGTCCGTCCGTCCGTGTGTGTGTGTGTGTGTGTGTGTGTGTGTGTCCGTCCGTTAGCAGCTAATCTCGGCCACCGTTAACCCGGTCGATGCCAAATTTTGCACACACACTCCCTGGATGCCAACGATGAACCTCTGCCCCAAACTTTCCAGAACGGCCTGTTATAGCGCCACCAGGAGGCCGCTTTGTGCAAAACAAGTTTTTGCACAGCACACCTACAGATTTTGTCCAAACATCACGCAAATTGGTACACAGTCTCTCTAGAGCCATTCAACCAAACCAGTCTTTCAGATTTCTCAGACTCCATCCTGATTGGTTAAGATTGGCTTCCAAAGTTCACAGGAGTGCTCAGTTTCAAACAAAATGCTGCAAATCATGAACACATCGCGTGATTTCCGTGAAATTGTGCACCCACATTCCCACTAGGCCGAGGACAAATTGCCACATGAACAATTTCAACTCAGCCTCAAGGTGGCGCTATAACTGGCCGAAAAGTGTTTTTACCTCTAACTGCACGGATCTGTGGATAACCTGGTGGAGACCTGTGCCCAGAAGGGCACTTTTTCTAGTTTTTCATCATTTTTGAGGATTTGAAAAAAAAAAACAAAAAAAAAACATGGGTTATAGCCCATCGTTTTTTGAAATTTTGAAAAAAAAGATTATCCTTGTTTTTCATCATTTTTGACCATGGGCTATAGCCCATACCGTACGGCATACTATAGCACGTTGTTTTTCATCATTTTTGAGGATTTGAAAAAAAAAAAAAAAACAAACATGGGTTATAGCCCATAGTTTTTTGAAATTTTGAAAAAAAAGATTATCCTCGTTTTTCATCATTTTTGACCATGGGCTATAGCCCATACCGTACGGCATACTATAGCACGTTGTTTTTCATCATTTTTGAGGTTTTGAAAAAAATTAAAAAAAACAAACATGGGTTATAGCCCATCGTTTTTTGAAATTTTGAAAAAAAAGATTATCCTCGTTTTTCATCATTTTTGACCATGGGCTATAGCCCATACCGTACGGCATACTATAGCACGTTGTTTTTCATCATTTTTGAGGATTTGAAAAAAACAAACAAAAAAAACATGGGTTATAGCCCATCGTTTTTTGAAATTTTGAAAAAAAAGATTATCCTTGTTTTTCATCACTTTTGACCATGGGCTATAGCCCATACCGTACGGCATACTATAGCACGTTGTTTTTCATCATTTTTGAGGTTTTGAAAAAAATGAAAAAAAAACAAAACATGGGTTATATCCCATCGTTTTTTGAAATTTTGAAAAAAAAGATAATCCTCGTTTTTCATAATTTTTGACCATGGGCTATGGCCCATACCGTACGGCATACTATAGCACGTTGTTTTTCATCATTTTTGAGGATAAAAAATATAAAAAAAAAAAAACATGGGTTATAGCCCATCGTTTTTTGAAATTTTGAAAAAAAAGATTATCCTCGTTTTTCATCATTTTTGACCATGGGCTATAGCCCATACCGTACGGCATACTATAGCACGTTGTTTTTCATCATTTTTGAGGTTTTGAAAAAAAAGAAAAAAAAAAAAACCATGGGTTGTAGCCCATCGTTTTTTGAAATTTAGAAAAAAAAGATTATCCTCGTTTTTCATCATTTTTGACCATGGGCTATAGCCCATACCGTACGGCATACTATAGCACGTCGTTTTTCATCATTTTTGAGGTTTTGAAAAAAAAAAAAAAAAAAAAAACATGGGTTATAGCCCATCGTTTTTTGAAATTTTGAAAAAAAAGATTATCCTCGTTTTTCATCATTTTTGACCATGGGCTATAGCCCATACCGTACGGCATACTATAGCACGTTGTTTTTCATCATTTTTGAGGTTTTGAAAAAAATGAAAAAAAAAAAAACATGGGTTATAGCCCATCGTTTTTTGAAATTTTGAAAAAAAAGATTATCCTCGTTTTTCGTCATTTTTGACCATGGGCTATAGCCCATACCGTACGGCATACTATAGCACGTTGTTTTTCATCATTTTTGAGGTTTTGAAAAAAATGAAAAAAAAACAAACATGGGTTATAGCCCATCGTTTTTTGAAATTTTGAAAAAAAAGATTATCCTCGTTTTTCATCATTTTTGATCATGGGCTATAGCCCATACCGTACGGCATATTATAGCATGTTGTTTTTCATCATTTTTGAGGTTTTGAAAAAATAAAAATAAAAAAAATAACATGGGTTATAGCCCATCGTTTTTTGAAATTTAGAAAAATAAAATTATCCTCGTTTTTCATCATTTTTGACAATGGGCTATAGCCCATACCGTACGGCATACTATAGCACGTTGTTTTTCATCATTTTTGAGGATTTGAAAAAACAAAACAAAAAAAAACATGGGTTATAGCCCATCGTTTTTTTTAAATTTGAAAAAAAAGATTATCCTTGTTTTTCATCACTTTTGACCATGGGCTATAGCCCATACCGTACGGCATACTATAGCACGTTGTTTTTCATCATTTATGAGGTTTTGAAAAAAATGAAAAAAAAACAAAACATGGGTTATATCCCATCGTTTTTTGAAATTTTGAAAAAAAAGATAATCCTCGTTTTTCATAATTTTTGACCATGGGCTATGGCCCATACCGTACGGCATACTATAGCACGTTGTTTTTCATCATTTTTGAGGATAAAAAATATAAAAAAAAAAAAACATGGGTTATAGCCCATCGTTTTTTGAAATTTTGAAAAAAAAGATTATCCTCGTTTTTCATCATTTT
This sequence comes from Protomyctophum parallelum, assembly GCF_964188405.1. Classification (NCBI taxonomy): domain Eukaryota; kingdom Metazoa; phylum Chordata; class Actinopteri; order Myctophiformes; family Myctophidae; genus Protomyctophum; species Protomyctophum parallelum. Next base: position 24,499,461 of record NC_139704.1, read on the forward strand.
TGACCATGGGCTATAGCCCATACCGTACGGCATACTATAGCACGTTGTTTTTCATCATTTTTGAGGTTTTGAAAAAAAAGAAAAAAAAAAAAACCATGGGTTGTAGCCCATCGTTTTTTGAAATTTAGAAAAAAAAGATTATCCTCGTTTTTCATCATTTTTGACCATGGGCTATAGCCCATACCGTACGGCATACTATAGCACGTCGTTTTTCATCATTTTTGAGGTTTTGGAAAAAAAAAACAAAAAAAAAACATGGGTTATAGCCCATCGTTTTTTGAAATTTTGAAAAAAAAGATTATCCTCGTTTTTCATCATTTTTGACCATGGGCTATAGCCCATACCGTACGGCATACTATAGCACGTTGTTTTTCATCATTTTTGAGGTTTTGAAAAAAATGAAAAAAAACAAAACATGGGTTATAGCCCATCGTTTTTTGAAATTTTGAAAAAAAAGATAATCCTTGTTTTTCATCATTTTTGACCATGGGCTATAGCCCATACCGTACGGCATACTATAGCACGTTGTTTTTCATCATTTTTGAGGTTTTGAAAAAAATGAAAAAAAAAAAAACATGGGTTATAGCCCATCGTTTTTTGAAATTTTGAAAAAAAAGATTATCCTCGTTTTTCGTCATTTTTGACCATGGGCTATAGCCCATACCGTACGGCATACTATAGCACGTTGTTTTTCATCATTTTTGAGGTTTTGAAAAAAATGAAAAAAAAAAAAACATGGGTTATAGCCCATCGTTTTTTGAAATTTTGAAAAAAAAGATTATCCTCGTTTTTCATCATTTTTGATCATGGGCTATAGCCCATACCGTACGGCATATTATAGCATGTTGTTTTTCATCATTTTTGAGGTTTTGAAAAAATAAAAATAAAAAAAATAACATGGGTTATAGCCCATCGTTTTTTGAAATTTAGAAAAATAAAATTATCCTCGTTTTTCATCATTTTTGACAATGGGCTATAGCCCATACCGTACGGCATACTATAGCACGTTGTTTTTCATCATTTTTGAGGATTTGAAAAAACAAAACAAAAAAAAACATGGGTTATAGCCCATCGTTTTTTTTAAATTTGAAAAAAAAGATTATCCTTGTTTTTCATCACTTTTGACCATGGGCTATAGCCCATACCGTACGGCATACTATAGCACGTTGTTTTTCATCATTTATGAGGTTTTGAAAAAAATGAAAAAAAAACAAAACATGGGTTATAGCCCATCGTTTTTTGAAATTTTGAAAAAAAAGATAATCCTTGTTTTTCATCATTTTTGACCATGGGCTATGGCCCATACCGTACGGCATACTATAGCACGTTGTTTTTCATCATTTTTGAGGTTTTGAAAAAAATGAAAAAAAACAAACATGGGTTATAGCCCATCGTTTTTTGAAATTTTGAAAAAAAATATTATCCTCGTTTTTCATCATTTTTGACCATGGGCTATAGCCCATACCGTACGGCATACTATAGCACGTTGTTTTTCATCATTTTTGAGGATTAAAAAAACAAAAACAAAAAAAAAACATGGGTTATAGCCCATCGTTTTTTGAAATTTTGAAAAAAAAGATTATCCTCGTTTTTCATCATTTTTGACCATGGGCTATAGCCCATACCGTACGGCATACTATAGCACGTTGTTTTTCATCATTTTTGAGGTTTTGAAAAAAATGAAAAAAAAACAAAACATGGGTTATAGCCCATCGTTTTTTGAAATTTTGAAAAAAAAGATAATCCTTGTTTTTCATCATTTTTGACCATGGGCTATGGCCCATACCGTACGGCATACTATAGCACGTTGTTTTTCATCATTTTTGAGGATTAAAAAAAAAAAAAAAAAAAAAAAACATGGGTTATAGCCCATCGTTTTTTGAAATTTTGAAAAAAAAGATAATCCTTGTTTTTCATCATTTTTGACCATGGGCTATGGCCCATACCGTACGGCATACTATAGCACGTTGTTTTTCATCATTTTTGAGGTTTTGAAAAAAATGAAAAAAAACAAACATGGGTTATAGCCCATCGTTTTTTGAAATTTTGAAAAAAATGATTAGCCTCGTTTTTCGTCATTTTTGACCATGGGCTATAGCCCATACCGGCGTACGGCATACTATAGCACGTTGTTTTTCATCATTTTTGAGGTTTTGAAAAAAATGAAAAAAAAAAAAACATGGGTTATAGCCCATCTTTTTTTGAAATTTTGAAAAATAAAATTATCCTCGTTTTTCATCAGTTTTGACAATGGGCTATAGCCCATACCGTACGGCATACTATAGCACGTTGTTTTTCATCATTTTTGAGGTTTTGAAAAAAATGAAAAAAACAAACATGGGTTATAGCCCATCGTTTTTTGAAATTTTGAAAAAAAATATTATCCTCGTTTTTCATCATTTTTGACCATGGGCTATAGCCCATACCGTACGGCATACTATAGCACGTTGTTTTTCATCATTTTTGAGGATAAAAAAAAAAAAAAAACATGGGTTATAGCCCATCGTTTTTTGAAATTTTGAAAAAAAAGATTATCCTCGTTTTTCATCATTTTTGACCATGGGCTATAGCCCATACCGTACGGCATACTATAGCACGTTGTTTTTCATCATTTTTGAGGTTTTGAAAAAAATGAAAAAAAAACAAAACATGGGTTATAGCCCATCGTTTTTTGAAATTTTGAAAAAAAAGATAATCCTTGTTTTTCATCATTTTTGACCATGGGCTATGGCCCATACCGTACGGCATACTATAGCACGTTGTTTTTCATCATTTTTGAGGATTAAAAAAAAAAAAAAAAAAAAAAAACATGGGTTATAGCCCATCGTTTTTTGAAATTTTGAAAAAAAAGATTATCCTCGTTTTTCATCATTTTTGACCATGGGCTATAGCCCATACCGTACGGCATACTATAGCACGTTGTTTTTCATCATTTTTGAGGTTTTGAAAAAAATGAAAAAAAAAACAAAACATGGGTTATAGCCCATCGTTTTTTGAAATTTTGAAAAAAAAGATAATCCTTGTTTTTCATCATTTTTGACCATGGGCTATAGCCCATACCGTACGGCATACTATAGCACGTTGTTTTTCATCATTTTTGAGGATAAAAAAAAAAAAAAAAAAAAAAACATGGGTTATAGCCCATCGTTTTTTGAAATTTTGAAAAAAAAGATTATCCTCGTTTTTCATCATTTTTGACCATGGGCTATAGCCCATACCGTACGGCATACTATAGCACGTTGTTTTTCATCATTTTTGAGGTTTTGAAAAAAATGAAAAAAAAAAAAACATGGGTTATAGCCCATCGTTTTTTGAAATTTTGAAAAAAAAGATTATCCTCGTTTTTCATCATTTTTGATCATGGGCTATAGCCCATACCGTACGGCATATTATAGCATGTTGTTTTTCATCATTTTTGAGGTTTTGAAAAAATAAAAATAAAAAAAATAACATGGGTTATAGCCCATCGTTTTTTGAAATTTAGAAAAATAAAATTATCCTCGTTTTTCATCATTTTTGACAATGGGCTATAGCCCATACCGTACGGCATACTATAGCACGTTGTTTTTCATCATTTTTGAGGATTTGAAAAAACAAAACAAAAAAAAACATGGGTTATAGCCCATCGTTTTTTTTAAATTTGAAAAAAAAGATTATCCTTGTTTTTCATCACTTTTGACCATGGGCTATAGCCCATACCGTACGGCATACTATAGCACGTTGTTTTTCATCATTTATGAGGTTTTGAAAAAAATGAAAAAAAAACAAAACATGGGTTATATCCCATCGATTTTTGAAATTTTGAAAAAAAAGATAATCCTCGTTTTTCATAATTTTTGACCATGGGCTATGGCCCATACCGTACGGCATACTATAGCACGTTGTTTTTCATCATTTTTGAGGATTAAAAAAAAAAAAAAAAAAAAAACATGGGTTATAGCCCATCGTTTTTTGAAATTTTGAAAAAAAAGATTATCCTCGTTTTTCATCATTTTTGACCATGGGCTATAGCCCATACCGTACGGCATACTATAGCACGTTGTTTTTCATCATTTTTGAGGTTTTGAAAAAAAAAAAAAAAAAAAAACATGGGTTATAGCCCATCGTTTTTTGAAATTTTGAAAAAAAAGATTATCCTCGTTTTTCATCATTTTTGACCATGGGCTATAGCCCATACCGTACGGCATACTATAGCACGTTGTTTTTCATCATTTTTGAGGTTTTGAAAAAAATGAAAAAAAACAAAACATGGGTTATAGCCCATCGTTTTTTGAAATTTTGAAAAAAAAGATAATCCTTGTTTTTCATCATTTTTGACCATGGGCTATGGCCCATACCGTACGGCATACTATAGCACGTTGTTTTTCATCATTTTTGAGGTTAAAAAAAAAAAAAAAAAAAAAAAAACATGGGTTACAGCTCATCGTTTTTTGAAATTTTGAAAAAAAAGATTATCCTCGTTTTTCATCATTTTTGACCATGGGCTATAGCCCATAACGTACGGCATACTATAGCACGCCGTTTTTCATCATTTTTGAGGTTTTGAGAAAAAAGAAAAAGAAACATGGGTTATAGCCCATCGTTTTTTGAAGTTTTGAAAAAAAAGATTATCCTCGTTTTTCATCATTTTTGACCATGGGCTATAGCCCATACCGTACGGCATACTATAGCACGTTGTTTTTCATCATTTTTGAGGTTAAAAAAAAAAAAAAAAAAAAAAACATGGGTTATAGCCCATTGTTTTTTGAAATTTTGAAAAAAAAGATTATCCTCGTTTTTCATCATTTTTGACCATGGGCTATAGCCCATACCGTACGGCATACTATAGCACGTTGTTTTTCATCATTTTTGAGGTTTTGAAAAAAATGAAAAAAAACAAAACATGGGTTATAGCCCATCGTTTTTTGAAATTTTGAAAAAAAAGATAATCCTTGTTTTTCATCATTTTTGACCATGGGCTATGGCCCATACCGTACGGCATACTATAGCACGTTGTTTTTCATCATTTTTGAGGTTAAAAAAAAAAAAAAAAAAAAAAAAACATGGGTTACAGCTCATCGTTTTTTGAAATTTTGAAAAAAAAGATTATCCTCGTTTTTCATCATTTTTGACCATGGGCTATAGCCCATAACGTACGGCATACTATAGCACGCCGTTTTTCATCATTTTTGAGGTTTTGAGAAAAAATAAAAAGAAACATGGGTTATAGCCCATCGTTTTTTGAAGTTTTGAAAAAAAAGATTATCCTCGTTTTTCATCATTTTTGACCATGGGCTATAGCCCATACCGTACGGCATACTATAGCACGTTGTTTTTCATCATTTTTGAGGTTTAAAAAAAAATGAAAAAAAAAAAAAAACATGGGTTATAGCCCATCGTTTTTTGAAATTTTGAAAAAAAAGATTATCCTCGTTTTTCGTCATTTTTGACCATGGGCTATAGCCCATACCGTACGGCATACTATAGCACGTTGTTGTTCATCATTTTTGAGGTTTTGAAAAAAATGAAAAAAAAAAAAACATGGGTTATAGCCCATCGTTTTTTGAAATTTAGAAAAATAAAATTATCCTCGTTTTTCATCATTTTTGACAATGGGCTATAGCCCATACCGTACGGCATACTATAGCACGTTGTTTTTCATCATTTTTGAGGTTTTGAAAAAAATGAAAAAAACAAACATGGGTTATAGCCCATCGTTTTTTGAAATTTTGAAAAAAAATATTATCCTCGTTTTTCATCATTTTTGACCATGGGCTATAGCCCATACCGTACGGCATACTATAGCACGTTGTTTTTCATCATTTTTGAGGATTAAAAAAACAAAAACAAAAAAAAAACATGGGTTATAGCCCATCGTTTTTTGAAATTTTGAAAAAAAAGATTATCCTCGTTTTTCATCATTTTTGACCATGGGCTATAGCCCATACCGTACGGCATACTATAGCACGTTGTTTTTCATCATTTTTGAGGTTTTGAAAAAAATGAAAAAAAAACAAAACATGGGTTATAGCCCATCGTTTTTTGAAATTTTGAAAAAAAAGATAATCCTTGTTTTTCATCATTTTTGACCATGGGCTATGGCCCATACCGTACGGCATACTATAGCACGTTGTTTTTCATCATTTTTGAGGATTAAAAAAAAAAAAAAAAAAAAAAACATGGGTTATAGCCCATCGTTTTTTGAAATTTTGAAAAAAAGGAAATCCTTGTTTTTCATCATTTTTGACCATGGGCTATGGCCCATACCGTACGGCATACTATAGCACGTTGTTTTTCATCATTTTTGAGGTTTTGAAAAAAATGAAAAAAAACAAACATGGGTTATAGCCCATCGTTTTTTGAAATTTTGAAAAAAAATATTATCCTCGTTTTTCATCATTTTTGACCATGGGCTATAGCCCATACCGTACGGCATACTATAGCACGTTGTTTTTCATCATTTTTGAGGATTAAAAAAACAAAAACAAAAAAAAAACATGGGTTATAGCCCATCGTTTTTTGAAATTTTGAAAAAAAAGATTATCCTCGTTTTTCATCATTTTTGACCATGGGCTATAGCCCATACCGTACGGCATACTATAGCACGTTGTTTTTCATCATTTTTGAGGTTTTGAAAAAAATGAAAAAAAAACAAAACATGGGTTATAGCCCATCGTTTTTTGAAATTTTGAAAAAAAAGATAATCCTTGTTTTTCATCATTTTTGACCATGGGCTATGGCCCATACCGTACGGCATACTATAGCACGTTGTTTTTCATCATTTTTGAGGATTAAAAAAAAAAAAAAAAAAAAAAAACATGGGTTATAGCCCATCGTTTTTTGAAATTTTGAAAAAAAAGATAATCCTTGTTTTTCATCATTTTTGACCATGGGCTATGGCCCATACCGTACGGCATACTATAGCACGTTGTTTTTCATCATTTTTGAGGTTTTGAAAAAAATGAAAAAAAACAAACATGGGTTATAGCCCATCGTTTTTTGAAATTTTGAAAAAAATGATTAGCCTCGTTTTTCGTCATTTTTGACCATGGGCTATAGCCCATACCGGCGTACGGCATACTATAGCACGTTGTTTTTCATCATTTTTGAGGTTTTGAAAAAAATGAAAAAAAAAAAAACATGGGTTATAGCCCATCGTTTTTTGAAATTTTGAAAAATAAAATTATCCTCGTTTTTCATCAGTTTTGACAATGGGCTATAGCCCATACCGTACGGCATACTATAGCACGTTGTTTTTCATCATTTTTGAGGTTTTGAAAAAAATGAAAAAAACAAACATGGGTTATAGCCCATCGTTTTTTGAAATTTTGAAAAAAAATATTATCCTCGTTTTTCATCATTTTTGACCATGGGCTATAGCCCATACCGTACGGCATACTATAGCACGTTGTTTTTCATCATTTTTGAGGATAAAAAAAAAAAAAAAACCATGGGTTATAGCCCATCGTTTTTTGAAATTTTGAAAAAAAAGATTATCCTCGTTTTTCATCATTTTTGACCATGGGCTATAGCCCATACCGTACGGCATACTATAGCACGTTGTTTTTCATCATTTTTGAGGTTTTGAAAAAAATGAAAAAAAAACAAAACATGGGTTATAGCCCATCGTTTTTTGAAATTTTGAAAAAAAAGATAATCCTTGTTTTTCATCATTTTTGACCATGGGCTATGGCCCATACCGTACGGCATACTATAGCACGTTGTTTTTCATCATTTTTGAGGATTAAAAAAAAAAAAAAAAAAAAAAAACATGGGTTATAGCCCATCGTTTTTTGAAATTTTGAAAAAAAAGATTATCCTCGTTTTTCATCATTTTTGACCATGGGCTATAGCCCATACCGTACGGCATACTATAGCACGTTGTTTTTCATCATTTTTGAGGTTTTGAAAAAAATGAAAAAACAAACAAAACATGGGTTATAGCCCATCGTTTTTTGAAATTTTGAAAAAAAAGATAATCCTTGTTTTTCATCATTTTTGACCATGGGCTATAGCCCATACCGTACGGCATACTATAGCACGTTGTTTTTCATCATTTTTGAGGATAAAAAAAAAAAAAAAAAAAAAAACATGGGTTATAGCCCATCGTTTTTTGAAATTTTGAAAAAAAAGATTATCCTCGTTTTTCATCATTTTTGACCATGGGCTATAGCCCATACCGTACGGCATACTATAGCACGTTGTTTTTCATCATTTTTGAGGTTTTGAAAAAAATGAAAAAAAAACAAAACATGGGTTATAGCCCATCGTTTTTTGAAATTTTGAAAAAAAAGATAATCCTTGTTTTTCATCATTTTTGACCATGGGCTATGGCCCATACCGTACGGCATACTATAGCACGTTGTTTTTCATCATTTTTGAGGATTAAAAAAAAAAAAAAAAAAAAAAAAAACATGGGTTATAGCCCATCGTTTTTTGAAAATTTGAAAAAAAAGATAATCCTTGTTTTTCATCATTTTTGACCATGGGCTATGGCCCATACCGTACGGCATACTATAGCACGTTGTTTTTCATCATTTTTGAGGTTTTGAAAAAAATGAAAAAAAAAAAACATGGGTTATAGCCCATCGTTTTTTGAAATTTTGAAAAAAATGATTAGCCTCGTTTTTCATCATTTTTGACCATGGGCTATAGCCCATACCGTACGGCATACTATAGCACGTTGTTTTTCATCATTTTTGAGGTTTTGAAAAAAAAAAAAAAAAAAAAAACATGGGTTATAGCCCATCGTTTTTTGAAATTTTGAAAAAAAGATAATCCTTGTTTTTCATCATTTTTGACCATGGGCTATGGCCCATACCGTACGGCATACTATAGCACGTTGTTTTTCATCATTTTTGAGGATAAAAAAAAAAAAAAAAAAAAAAAAACATGGGTTATAGCCCATCGTTTTTTGAAATTTTGAAAAAAAAGATTATCCTCGTTTTTCATCATTTTTGACCATGGGCTATAGCCCATACCGTACGGCATACTATAGCACGTTGTTTTTCATCATTTTTGAGGTTTTGAAAAAAATGAAAAAAAAAACAAAACATGGGTTATAGCCCATCGTTTTTTGAAATTTTGAAAAAAAAGATAATCCTTGTTTTTCATCATTTTTGACCATGGGCTATGGCCCATACCGTACGGCATACTATAGCACGTTGTTTTTCATCATTTTTGAGGATTAAAAAAAAAAAACAAAAAAAAAAACATGGGTTATAGCCCATCGTTTTTTGAAATTTTGAAAAAAAAGATTATCCTCGTTTTTCATCATTTTTGACCATGGGCTATAGCCCATACCGTACGGCATACTATAGCACGTTGTTTTTCATAATTTTTGAGGTTTTGAAAAAAAGAAAAAAAAAAAAAAACATGGGTTTATAGCCCATCGTTTTTTGAAATTTTGAAAAAAATGATTATCCTCGTTTTTCGTCATTTTTGACCATGGGCTATAGCCCATACCGTACGGCATACTATAGCACGTTGTTTTTCATCATTTTTGAGGTTTTGAAAAAAATGAAAAAAAAAACAAAACATGGGTTATAGCCCATCGTTTTTTGAAATTTTGAAAAAAAAGATAATCCTTGTTTTTCATCATTTTTGACCATGGGCTATAGCCCATACCGTACGGCATACTATAGCACGTTGTTTTTCATCATTTTTGAGGATTAAAAAAAAAAAAAAAAAAAAAAACATGGGTTATAGCCCATCGTTTTTTGAAATTTTGAAAAAAAAGATTATCCTCGTTTTTCATCATTTTTGACCATGGGCTATAGCCCATACCGTACGGCATACTATAGCACGTTGTTTTTCATCATTTTTGAGGTTTTGAAAAAAATGAAAAAAAAACAAAACATGGGTTATAGCCCATCGTTTTTTGAAATTTTGAAAAAAAAGATAATCCTTGTTTTTCATCATTTTTGACCATGGGCTATGGCCCATACCGTACGGCATACTATAGCACGTTGTTTTTCATCATTTTTGAGGATTAAAAAAAACAAAAAACAAAAAAAAAACATGGGTTATAGCCCATCGTTTTTTGAAATTTGGAAAAAAAAGATAATCCTTGTTTTTCATCATTTTTGACCATGGGCTATGGCCCATACCGTACGGCATACTATAGCACGTTGTTTTTCATCATTTTTAAGGTTTTGAAAAAAATGAAAAAAAAAAAACATGGGTTATAGCCCATCGTTTTTTGAAATTTTGAAAAAAATGATTAGCCTCGTTTTTCGTCATTTTTGACCATGGGCTATAGCCCATACCGTACGGCATACTATAGCACGTTGTTTTTCATCATTCTTGAGGTTTTGAAAAAAATGAAAAAAAAAAAACATGGGTTATAGCCCATCGTTTTTTGAAAATTTGAAAAAAAAGATTATCCTCGTTTTTCATCATTTTTGATCATGGGCTATAGCCCATACCGTACGGCATATTATAGCATGTTGTTTTTCATAATTTTTGAGGTTTTGAAAAAAAAAGAAAAAAAAAAGAACATGGGTTATAGCCCATCGTTTTTTGAAATTTTGAAAAATAAAATTATCCTCGTTTTTCATCATTTTTGACAATGGGCTATAGCCCATACCGTACGGCATACTATAGCACGTTGTTTTTCATCATTTTTGAGGTTTTGAAAAAAATGAAAAAAACAAACATGGGTTATAGCCCATCGTTTTTTGAAATTTTGAAAAAATATATTATCCTCGTTTTTCATCATTTTTGACCATGGGCTATAGCCCATACCGTACGGCATACTATAGCACGTTGTTTTTCATCATTTTTGAGGATTAAAAAAAAAAAAAAAAAAAAAAAACATGGGTTATAGCCCATCGTTTTTAGAAATTTTGAAAAAAAAGATTATCCTCGTTTTTCATCATTTTTGACCATGGGCTATAGCCCATACCGTACGGCATACTATAGCACGTTGTTTTTCATCATTTTTGAGGTTTTGAAAAAAATGAAAAAAAAACAAAACATGGGTTATAGCCCATCGTTTTTTGAAATTTTGAAAAAAAAGATAATCCTTGTTTTTCATCATTTTTGACCATGGGCTATGGCCCATACCGTACGGCATACTATAGCACGTTGTTTTTCATCATTTTTGAGGATTAAAAAAAAAAAAAAAAAAAAAACATGGGTTATAGCCCATCGTTTTTTGAAATTTTGAAAAAAAAGATTATCCTCGTTTTTCATCATTTTTGACCATGGGCTATAGCCCATACCGTACGGCATACTATAGCACGTTGTTTTTCATCATTTTTGAGGTTTTGAAAAAAAAACAAAAAAAAAAACATGGGTTATAGCCCATCGTTTTTAGAAATTTTGAAAAAAAAGATTATCCTCGTTTTTCATCATTTTTGACCATGGGCTATAGCCCATACCGTACGGCATACTATAGCACGTTGTTTTTCATCATTTTTGAGGATTAAAAAAAAATGAAAAAAAAAAAAAAACATGGGTTATAGCCCATCGTTTTTTGAAATTTTGAAAAAAAAGAGAATCCTTGTTTTTCATCATTTTTGACCATGGGCTATGGCCCATACCGTACGGCATACTATAGCACGTTGTTTTTCATCATTTTTGAGGATTAAAAAAAAAAAAAAAAAAAAAAACATGGGTTATAGCCCATCGTTTTTTGAAATTTTGAAAAAAAGATTATCCTCCTTTTTCATCATTTTTGACCATGGGCTATAGCCCATACCGTACGGCATACTATAGCACGTTGTTTTTCATCATTTTTGAGGTTTTGAAAAAAAAAAACAAAAAAAAAACATGGGTTATAGCCCATCGTTTTTTGAAATTTTGAAAAAAAAGATAATCCTTGTTTTTCATCATTTTTGACCATGGGCTATGGCCCATACCGTACGGCATACTATAGCACGTTGTTTTTCATCATTCTTGAGGTTTTGAAAAAAATGAAAAAAAAAAAAACATGGGTTATAGCCCATCGTTTTTTGAAAATTTGAAAAAAAAGATTATCCTCGTTTTTCATCATTTTTGATCATGGGCTATAGCCCATACCGTACGGCATATTATAGCATGTTGTTTTTCATCATTTTTGAGGTTTTGAAAAAAAAAGAAAAAAAAAAGAACATGGGTTATAGCCCATCGTTTTTTTAAATTTTGAAAAATAAAATTATCCTCGTTTTTCATCATTTTTGACAATGGGCTATAGCCCATACCGTACGGCATACTATAGCACGTTGTTTTTCATCATTTTTGAGGTTTTGAAAAAAATGAAAAAAACAAACATGGGTTATAGCCCATCGTTTTTTGAAATTTTGAAAAAAAAGATTATCCTCGTTTTTCATCATTTTTGACCATGGGCTATAGCCCATACCGTACGGCATACTATAGCACGTTGTTTTTCATCATTTTTGAGGATTAAAAAAAAAAAAAAAAAAAAAAAACATGGGTTATAGCCCATCGTTTTTTGAAATTTTGAAAAAAAAGATTATCCTCGTTTTTCATCATTTTTGACCATGGGCTATAGCCCATACCGTACGGCATACTATAGCACGTTGTTTTTCATCATTTTTGAGGTTTTGAAAAAAATGGAAAAAAAAACAAAACATGGGTTATAGCCCATCGTTTTTTGAAATTTTGAAAAAAAAGAGAATCCTTGTTTTTCATCATTTTTGACCATGGGCTATGGCCCATACCGTACGGCATACTATAGCACGTTGTTTTTCATCATTTTTGAGGATTAAAAAAAAAAAAAAAAAAAAAAAACATGGGTTATAGCCCATCGTTTTTTGAAATTTTGAAAAAAAAGATTATCCTCGTTTTTCATCATTTTTGACCATGGGCTATAGCCCATACCGTACGGCATACTATAGCACGTTGTTTTTCATCATTTTTGAGGTTTTGAAAAAAAAAAACATGGGTTATAGCCCATCGTTTTTTGAAATTTTGAAAAAAAAGATTATCCTCGTTTTTCATCATTTTTGACCATGGGCTATAGCCCATACCGTACAGCATACTATAGCACGTTGTTTTTCATCATTTTTGAGGATTAAAAGAAAAAAAAAAAAAAAAAAAAAAACAGGGGTTATAGCCCATCGTTTTTTGAAATTTTGAAAAAAAAGATTATCCTCGTTTTTCATCATTTTTGACCATGGGCTATAGCCCATACCGTACGGCATATTATAGCACGTTGTTTTTCATCATTTTTGAGGTTTTGAAAAAAATGAAAAAAAAACAAAACATGGGTTATAGCCCATCGTTTTTTGAAATTTTGAAAAAAAAGATAATCCTTGTTTTTCATCATTTTTGACCATGGGCTATGGCCCATACCGTACGGCATACTATAGCACGTTGTTTTTCATCATTTTTGAGGATTAAAAAAAAAACAAAAAAAAAACAAACATGGGTTATAGCCCATCGTTTTTTGAAATTTTGAAAAAAAAGATTATCCTCGTTTTTCATCATTTTTGACCATGGGCTATAGCCCATACCGTACGGCATACTATAGCACGTTGTTTTTCATCATTTTTGAGGTTTTGAAAAAAAACAAACAAAAAAAAACATGGGTTATAGCCCATCGTTTTTTGAAATTTTGAAAAAAAAGATTATCCTCGTTTTTCATCATTTTTGACCATGGGCTATAGCCCATACCGTACGGCATACTATAGCACGTTGTTTTTCATCATTTTTGAGGATTAAAAAAAATGAAAAACAAAACAAAACATGGGTTATAGCCCATCGTTTTTTGAAATTTTGAAAAAAAAGATAATCCTTGTTTTTCATCATTTTTGACCATGGGCTATGGCCCATACCGTACGGCATACTATAGCACGTTGTTTTTCATCATTTTTGAGGATTAAAAAAAAAAAAAAAAAAAAAAACATGGGTTATAGCCAATCGTTTTTTGAAATTTTGAAAAAAAAGATTATCCTCGTTTTTCATCATTTTTGACCATGGGCTATAGCCCATACCGTATGGCATACTATAGCACGTTGTTTTTCATCATTTTTGAGGTTTTGAAAAAAAAAAACAAAAAAAAAACATGGGTTATAGCCCATCGTTTTTTGAAATTTTGAAAAAAAAGATTATCCTCGTTTTTCATCATTTTTGACCATGGGCTATAGCCCATACCGTACGGCATACTATAGCACGTTGTTTTTCATCATTTTTGAGGATTAAAAAAAAAAAACAAAAAAAAAAAAACATGGGTTATAGCCCATCGTTTTTTGAAATTTTGAAAAAAAAGATTATCCTCGTTTTTCATCATTTTTGACCATGGGCTATAGCCCATACCGTACGGCATACTATAGCACGTTGTTTTTCATAATTTTTGAGGTTTTGAAAAAAATGAAAAAAAAACAAAACATGGGTTATAGCCCATCGTTTTTTGAAATTAAAAAAAAAAAGATAATCCTTGTTTTTCATCATTTTTGACCATGGGCTATGGCCCATACCGTACGGCATACTATAGCACGTTGTTTTTCATCATTTTTGAGGTTTTGAAAAAAATGAAAAAAAAACAAAACATGGGTTATAGCCCATCGTTTTTTGAAATTTTGAAAAAAAAGATAATCCTTGTTTTTCATCATTTTTGACCATGGGCTATAGCCCATACCGTACGGCATACTATAGCACGTTGTTTTTCATCATTTTTGAGGTTTAAAAAAAAAAAAAAAAAAAAAAACATGGGTTATAGCCCATCGTTTTTTGAAATTTTGAAAAAAATGATTATCCTCGTTTTTCATCATTTTTGACCATGGGCTATAGCCCATACCGTACGTCATACTAGCACGTTATTTTTCATCATTTTTGAGGTTTTGAAAAAAACGAAAAAAAAAAAAAACATGGGTTATAGCCCATCGTTTTTTGAAATTTTGAAAAAAAAGATTATCCTCGTTTTTCGTCATTTTTGACCATGGGCTATAGCCCATACCGTACGGCATACTATAGCACGTTGTTTTTCATCATTTTTGAGGTTTTGAAAAAAAGTGAAAGAAAAAAAAACATGGGTTATAGCCCATCGTTTTTTGAAATTTTGAAAAAAAAGATTATCCTCGTTTTTCATCATTTTTGATCATGGGCTATAGCCCATACCGTACGGCATACTATAGCACGTTGTTTTTCATCATTTTTGAGGATTAAAAAAACAAAAACAAAAAGAAAACATGGGTTATAGCCCATCGTTTTTTGAAATTTTGAAAAAAAAGATTATCCTCGTTTTTCATCATTTTTGACCATGGGCTATAGCCCATACCGTACGGCATACTATAGCACGTTGTTTTTCATCATTTTTGAGGTTTTGAAAAAAATGAAAAAAAAACTAAACATGGGTTATAGCCCATCGTTTTTTGAAATTTTGAAAAAAATGATTATCCTCGTTTTTCATCATTTTTGACCATGGGCTATAGCCCATACCGTACGGCATACTATAGCACGTTATTTTTCATCATTTTTGAGGTTTTGAAAAAAACGAAAAAAAAAAAAACCATGGGTTATAGCCCATCGTTTTTTGAAATTTTGAAAAAAAAGATTATCCTCGTTTTTCGTCATTTTTGACCATGGGCTATAGCCCATACCGTACGGCATACTATAGCACGTTGTTTTTCATCATTTTTGAGGTTTTGAAAAAAATGAAAAAAAAAAACATGGGTTATAGCCCATCGTTTTTTGAAATTTTGAAAAAAAATATTATCCTCGTTTTTCATCATTTTTGATCATGGGCTATAGCCCATACCGTACGGCATACTATAGCACGTTGTTTTTCATCATTTTTGAGGATTAAAAAAAAAAAAAAAAAAAAAAAACATGGGTTATAGCCCATCGTTTTTTGAAATTTTGAAAAAAAAGATTATCCTCGTTTTTCATCATTTTTGACCATGGGCTATGGCCCATACCGTACGGCATACTATAGCACGTTGTTTTTCATCATTTTTGAGGTTTTGAAAAAAATGAAAAAAAAAAACATGGGTTATAGCCCATCGTTTTTTGAAATTTTGAAAAAAAATATTATCCTCGTTTTTCATCATTTTTGATCATGGGCTATAGCCCATACCGTACGGCATACTATAGCACGTTGTTTTTCATCATTTTTGAGGATTAAAAAAAAAAAAAAAAAAAAAAAACATGGGTTATAGCCCATCGTTTTTTGAAATTTTGAAAAAAAAGATTATCCTCGTTTTTCATCATTTTTGACCATGGGCTATGGCCCATACCGTACGGCATACTATAGCACGTTGTTTTTCATCATTTTTGAGGTTTTGAAAAAAATGAAAAAAAAAAACATGGGTTATAGCCCATCGTTTTTTGAAATTTTGAAAAAAAATATTATCCTCGTTTTTCATCATTTTTGATCATGGGCTAGAGCCCTGCACGGGCCTAAAATATGGGCCCGTGCCCGGCCCGGGCCCGTGGAGTTAAGGCCCCGCCCGGCCCTAAGCCCGTTGGTCAAGTCAAGAATAGGCCCGGGCCCGGCCCAAAAGCCCGACATTTTTTATTTTTTTATTACGCTATTTCTATAGCATGCGCGCCGCGGCCGCTTTATTGGTGCACATTTGTTGCACGGACGACGCAGCAGCAGCAGCTACTGACTCACAGCTGCACTATATCGCTCTGATAAACCCACATTAAGGAACAAGAAGTCAATAACACACAGACATCACACTAAAAAGTAGCCTACTTAATTATAGCTTTATATAGTAGCTGCTGCACGTGCACTGTCAATCAGCGCAACGCGTTGTGAGCTTGCAGATCGGCTATCGCGGACTCACGCTGCATTATAAAACCCAGAGTAGACGGACAATAATAAGAACACTTACGTTATGTATCTGCAGTTTCTGCAATGTACAAATCCAACTTTGTGTGGTAATAATGCTCCCGCAGTATTTAATTTGTTTTTATTGCGGAGTGCGGACTGCGAATCTCCTGAAATGAATTCTGTCAGAGAGCCGTAGCCTAGACCTACACTTACTTAGTACTACTCGGTGTGTGACTGTGTGAGTGTGTGTGTGTGTGTGTGTGTGTGTGTGTGTGTGTGTGTGTGTCAGTGTGTGTGTGTGTAGGCCTACAGCTGCGCTGCATAATAATTAGGAGAGAGAGAGGACGAGAGTTTAGGCGCGGAGCGAGAGAGATAGAATGTAAAACACGTTGTTTCAAAGTCTTTATAGTTTTGACCATGCAGATTTTAGTGTGCTTGTGTGTGTGTGCGTGTGTGTGGACACTGTGGAGGGGTTATTGTCACGTCGTCACTATGGAGCAGACAGCAGCATGCTGCCGCGCTGCGGAAGCAAGTCCAGTCTGCATGGGTGAAATTCACATCGGAAAATTAATATAACGGCGCGTGAGCCCGTCCGGCCCACGGCCCGTTTGGCAGTGACAAAGTCGGCCCGGGCCCGGCCCGTTTTGGTGGGCCGGGCCGGGCCCCGTCGGTACCCGACGGGCTTGCAGGGCTCTATCATGGGCTATAGCCCATACCGTACGGCATATTATAGCATGTTGTTTTTCATCATTTTTGAGGATTAAAAAAAAAAAAAAAAAAAAAAAACATGGGTTATAGCCCATCGTTTTTTGAAATTTTGAAAAAAAAGATAATCCTCGTTTTTCATCATTTTTGACCATGGGCTATGGCCCATACCGTACGGCATACTATAGCACGTTGTTTTTCATCATTTTTGAGGATTAAAAAAAAAAAAACAAAAAAAAACATGGGTTATAGCCCATCGTTTTTTGAAATTTTGAAAAAAAAGATTATCCTCGTTTTTCATCATTTTTGACCATGGGCTATGGCCCATACCGTACGGCATACTATAGCACGTTGTTTTTCATCATTTTTGAGGTTTTGAAAAAAATGAAAAAAACAAACATGGGTTATAGCCCATCGTTTTTTGAAATTTTGAAAAAAAATATTATCCTCGTTTTTCATCATTTTTGACCATGGGCTATAGCCCATACCGTACGGCATACTATAGCACGTTGTTTTTCATCATTTTTCAGGATTAAAAAAAAAAAAAAAAAAAAAAAACATGGGTTATAGCCCATCGTTTTTTGAAATTTTGAAAAAAAAGATAATCCTTGTTTTTCATCATTTTTGACCATGGGCTATGGCCCATACCGTACGGCATACTATAGCACGTTGTTTTTCATCATTTTTGAGGATTAAAAAAAAAAAAAAAAAAAACATGGGTTATAGCCCATCGTTTTTTGAAATTTTGAAAAAAAAGATTATCCTCGTTTTTCATCATTTTTGACCATGGGCTATAGCCCATACCGTACGGCATACTATAGCACGTTGTTTTTCATCATTTTTGAGGTTTTGAAAAAAAAACAAAAAAAAAACATGGGTTATAGCCCATCGTTTTTTGAAATTTTGAAAAAAAAGATTATCCTCGTTTTTCATCATTTTTGACCATGGGCTATAGCCCATACCGTACGTCATACTAGCACGTTATTTTTCATCATTTTTGAGGTTTTGAAAAAAACGAAAAAAAAAAAAACCATGGGTTATAGCCCATCGTTTTTTGAAATTTTGAAAAAAAAGATTATCCTCGTTTTTCGTCATTTTTGACCATGGGCTATAGCCCATACCGTACGGCATACTATAGCACGTTGTTTTTCATCATTTTTGAGGTTTTGAAAAAAATGAAAGAAAAAAAAACATGGGTTATAGCCCATCGTTTTTTGAAATTTTGAAAAAAAAGATTATCCTCGTTTTTCATCATTTTTGATCATGGGCTATAGCCCATACCGTACGGCATACTATAGCACGTTGTTTTTCATCATTTTTGAGGATTAAAAAAACAAAAAAAAAAAAAAAACATGGGTTATAGCCCATCGTTTTTTAAAATTTTGAAAAAAAAGATTATCCTCGTTTTTCATCATTTTTGACCATGGGCTATAGCCCATACCGTACGGCATACTATAGCACGTTGTTTTTCATCATTTTTGAGGTTTTGAAAAAAATGAAAAAAAAACTAAACATGGGTTATAGCCCATCGTTTTTTGAAATTTTGAAAAAAATGATTATCCTCGTTTTTCATCATTTTTGACCATGGGCTATAGCCCATACCGTACGGCATACTATAGCACGTTATTTTTCATCATTTTTGAGGTTTTGAAAAAAACGAAAAAAAAAAAAACCATGGGTTATAGCCCATCGTTTTTTGAAATTTTGAAAAAAAAGATTATCCTCGTTTTTCGTCATTTTTGACCATGGGCTATAGCCCATACCGTACGGCATACTATAGCACGTTGTTTTTCATCATTTTTGAGGTTTTGAAAAAAATGAAAAAAAAAAACATGGGTTATAGCCCATCGTTTTTTGAAATTTTGAAAAAAAATATTATCCTCGTTTTTCATCATTTTTGATGATGGGCTATAGCCCATACCGTACGGCATATTATAGCATGTTGTTTTTCATCATTTTTGAGGATTAAAAAAAAAAAAAACATGGGTTATAGCCCATCGTTTTTTGAAATTTTGAAAAAAAAGATTATCCTCGTTTTTCATCATTTTTGACCATGGGCTATAGCCCATACCGTACGGCATACTATAGCACGTTGTTTTTCATCATTTTTGAGGATTAAAAAAAAAAAAAAAAAAAGAAAAAACATGGGTTATAGCCCATCGTTTTTTGAAATTTTGAAAAAAAAGATTATCCTCGTTTTTCATCATTTTTGACCATGGGCTATGGCCCATACCGTACGGCATACTATAGCACGTTGTTTTTCATCATTTTTGAGGTTTTGAAAAAAATGAAAAAAAAAAACATGGGTTATAGCCCATCGTTTTTTGAAATTTTGAAAAAAAATATTATCCTCGTTTTTCATCATTTTTTATCATGGGCTATAGCCCATACCGTACGGCATATTATAGCATGTTGTTTTTCATCATTTTTGAGGATAAAAAAAAAAAAAAAAAAAAAAAAACATGGGTTATAGCCCATCGTTTTTTGAAATTTTGAAAAAAAAGATAATCCTCGTTTTTCATCATTTTTGACCATGGGCTATAGCCCATACCGTACGTCATACTAGCACGTTATTTTTCATCATTTTTGAGGTTTTGAAAAAAACGAAAAAAAAAAAAACCATGGGTTATAGCCCATCGTTTTTTGAAATTTTGAAAAAAAAGATTATCCTCGTTTTTCGTCATTTTTGACCATGGGCTATAGCCCATACCGTACGGCATACTATAGCACGTTGTTTTTCATCATTTTTGAGGTTTTGAAAAAAACGAAAAAAAAAAAAACCATGGGTTATAGCCCATCGTTTTTTGAAATTTTGAAAAAAAAGATTATCCTCGTTTTTCGTCATTTTTGACCATGGGCTATAGCCCATACCGTACGGCATACTATAGCACGTTGTTTTTCATCATTTTTGAGGTTTTGAAAAAAATGAAAGAAAAAAAAACATGGGTTATAGCCCATCGTTTTTTGAAATTTTGAAAAAAAAGATTATCCTCGATTTTCATCATTTTTGATCATGGGCTATAGCCCATACCGTACGGCATACTATAGCACGTTGTTTTTCATCATTTTTGAGGATTAAAAAAAACAAAAAAAAAAAAAAACATGGGTTATAGCCCATCGTTTTTTTAAATTTTGAAAAAAAAGATTATCCTCGTTTTTCATCATTTTTGACCATGGGCTATAGCCCATACCGTACGGCATACTATAGCACGTTGTTTTTCATCATTTTTGAGGTTTTGAAAAAAATGAAAAAAAAACTAAACATGGGTTATAGCCCATCGTTTTTTGAAATTTTGAAAAAAATGATTATCCTCGTTTTTCATCATTTTTGACCATGGGCTATAGCCCATACCGTACGGCATACTATAGCACGTTATTTTTCATCATTTTTGAGGTTTTGAAAAAAACGAAAAAAAAAAAAAACCATGGGTTATAGCCCATCGTTTTTTGAAATTTTGAAAAAAAAGATTATCCTCGTTTTTCGTCATTTTTGACCATGGGCTATAGCCCATACCGTACGGCATACTATAGCACGTTGTTTTTCATCATTTTTGAGGTTTTGAAAAAAATGAAAAAAAAAAACATGGGTTATAGCCCATCGTTTTTTGAAATTTTGAAAAAAAATATTATCCTCGTTTTTCATCATTTTTGATCATGGGCTATAGCCCATACCGTACGGCATATTATAGCATGTTGTTTTTCATCATTTTTGAGGATTAAAAAAAAAAAAAACATGGGTTATAGCCCATCGTTTTTTGAAATTTTGAAAAAAAAGATTATCCTCGTTTTTCATCATTTTTGACCATGGGCTATAGCCCATACCGTACGGCATACTATAGCACGTTGTTTTTCATCATTTTTGAGGATTAAAAAAAAAAAAAAAAAAAAAAAAACATGGGTTATAGCCCATCGTTTTTTTAAATTTTGAAAAAAAAGATTATCCTCGTTTTTCATCATTTTTGACCATGGGCTATGGCCCATACCGTACGGCATACTATAGCACGTTGTTTTTCATCATTTTTGAGGTTTTGAAAAAAATGAAAAAAAAAAACATGGGTTATAGCCCATCGTTTTTTGAAATTTTGAAAAAAAATATTATCCTCGTTTTTCATCATTTTTTATCATGGGCTATAGCCCATACCGTACGGCATATTATAGCATGTTGTTTTTCATCATTTTTGAGGATAAAAAAAAAAAAAAAAAAAAAAAAACATGGGTTATAGCCCATCGTTTTTTGAAATTTTGAAAAAAAAGATAATCCTCGTTTTTCATCATTTCTGACCATGGGCTATGGCCCATACCGTACGGCATACTATAGCACGTTGTTTTTCATCATTTTTGAGGATTAAAAAAAAAAAAAAAAAAAAAAAAACATGGGTTATAGCCCATCGTTTTTTGAAATTTTGAAAAAAAAGATTATCCTCGTTTTTCATCATTTTTGACCATGGGCTATGGCCCATACCGTACGGCATACTATAGCACGTTGTTTTTCATCATTTTTGAGGTTTTGAAAAAAAAAAAAAAAAAAAACATGGGTTATAGCCCATCGTTTTTTGAAATTTTGAAAAAAAAGATTATCCTCGTTTTTCATCATTTTTGACCATGGGCTATAGCCCATACCGTACGGCATATTATAGCATGTTGTTTTTCATCATTTTTGAGGTTTTGAAAAAAAAAGAAAAAAAAAGAACATGGGTTATAGCCCATCGTTTTTTGAAATTTTGAAAAATAAAATTATCCTCGTTTTTCATCATTTTTGACAATGGGCTATAGCCCATACCGTACGGCATACTATAGCACGTTGTTTTTCATCATTTTTGAGGTTTTGAAAAAAATGAAAAAAACAAACATGGGTTATAGCCCATCGTTTTTTGAAATTTTGAAAAAAAATATTATCCTCGTTTTTCATCATTTTTGACCATGGGCTATAGCCCATACCGTACGGCATACTATAGCACGTTGTTTTTCATCATTTTTGAGGATTAAAAAAAAAAAAAAAAAAAAAAAACATGGGTTATAGCCCATCGTTTTTTGAAATTTTGAAAAAAAAGATTATCCTCGTTTTTCATCATTTTTGACCATGGGCTATAGCCCATACCGTACGGCATACTATAGCACGTTGTTTTTCATCATTTTTGAGGTTTTGAAAAAAATGAAAAAAAAACAAAACATGGGTTATAGCCCATCGTTTTTTGAAATTTTGAAAAAAAAGATAATCCTTGTTTTTCATCATTTTTGACCATGGGCTATGGCCCATACCGTACGGCATACTATAGCACGTTGTTTTTCATCATTTTTGAGGATTAAAAAAAAACAAAAAAAAAAAAACATGGGTTATAGCCCATCGTTTTTTGAAATTTTGAAAAAAAAGATTATCCTCGTTTTTCATCATTTTTGACCATGGGCTATAGCCCATACCGTACGGCATACTATAGCACGTTGTTTTTCATCATTTTTGAGGTTTTGAAAAAAAAACAAAAAAAAAACATGGGTTATAGCCCATCGTTTTTTGAAATTTTGAAAAAAAAGATTATCCTCGTTTTTCATCATTTTTGACCATGGGCTATAGCCCATACCGTACGGCATACTATAGCACGTTGTTTTTCATCATTTTTGAGGATTAAAAAAAAATGAAAAAAAAAACAAAACATGGGTTATAGCCCATCGTTTTTTGAAATTTTGAAAAAAAAGAGAATCCTTGTTTTTCATCATTTTTGACCATGGGCTATGGCCCATACCGTACGGCATACTATAGCACGTTGTTTTTCATCATTTTTGAGGATAAAAAAAAAAAAAAAAAAAAAAACATGGGTTATAGCCCATCGTTTTTTGAAATTTTGAAAAAAAAGATTATCCTCGTTTTTCATCATTTTTGACCATGGGCTATAGCCCATACCGTACGGCATACTATAGCACGTTGTTTTTCATCATTTTTGAGGTTTTGAAAAAAAAAAAAAAAAAAAAAACATGGGTTATAGCCCATCGTTTTTTGAAATTTTGAAAAAAAAGATTATCCTCGTTTTTCATCATTTTTGACCATGGGCTATAGCCCATACCGTACAGCATACTATAGCACGTTGTTTTTCATCATTTTTGAGGATTAAAAAAAAAAAAAAAAAAAAAAAAACAGGGGTTATAGCCCATCGTTTTTTGAAATTTTGAAAAAAAAGATTATCCTCGTTTTTCATCATTTTTGACCATGGGCTATAGCCCATACCGTACGGCATATTATAGCACGTTGTTTTTCATCATTTTTGAGGTTTTGAAAAAAATGAAAAAAAAACAAAACATGGGTTATAGCCCATCGTTTTTTGAAATTTTGAAAAAAAAGATAATCCTTGTTTTTCATCATTTTTGACCATGGGCTATGGCCCATACCGTACGGCATACTATAGCACGTTGTTTTTCATCATCTTTGAGGATAAAAAAAAAAAAAAAAAAAAAAAAAAACATGGGTTATAGCCCATCGTTTTTTGAAATTTTGAAAAAAAAGATTATCCTCGTTTTTCATCATTTTTGACCATGGGCTATAGCCCATACCGTACGGCATACTATAGCACGTTGTTTTTCATCATTTTTGAGGTTTAAAAAAAAAAAAAATAAAAAAAAACATGGGTTATAGCCCATCGTTTTTTGAAATTTTGAAAAAAAAGATTATCCTCGTTTTTCATCATTTTTGACCATGGGCTATAGCCCATACCGTACGGCATACTATAGCACGTTGTTTTTCATCATTTTTGAGGATTAAAAAAAAATGAAAAAAAAAAAAAAACATGGGTTATAGCCCATCGTTTTTTGAAATTTTGAAAAAAAAGATAATCCTTGTTTTTCATCATTTTTGACCATGGGCTATGGCCCATACCGTACGGCATACTATAGCACGTTGTTTTTCATCATTTTTGAGGATTAAAAAAAAAAAAAAAAAAAAAAAACATGGGTTATAGCCAATCGTTTTTTGAAATTTTGAAAAAAAAGATTATCCTCGTTTTTCATCATTTTTGACCATGGGCTATAGCCCATACCGTACGGCATACTATAGCACGTTGTTTTTCATCATTTTTGAGGTTTTGAAAAAAAAAAAAAAAAAAAAAAACATGGGTTATAGCCCATCGTTTTTTGAAATTTTGAAAAAAAAGATTATCCTCGTTTTTCATCATTTTTGACCATGGGCTATAGCCCATACCGTACGGCATACTATAGCACGTTGTTTTTCATCATTTTTGAGGATAAAAAAAAAAAAAGAAAAAAAAAAAAACATGGGTTATAGCCCATCGTTTTTTGAAATTTTGAAAAAAAAGATTATCCTCGTTTTTCATCATTTTTGACCATGGGCTATAGCCCATACCGTACGGCATACTATAGCACGTTGTTTTTCATCATTTTTGAGGTTTTGAAAAAAATGAAAAAAAAACAAAACATGGGTTATAGCCCATCGTTTTTTGAAATTTAAAAAAAAAAGATAATCCTTGTTTTTCATCATTTTTGACCATGGGCTATGGCCCATACCGTACGGCATACTATAGCACGTTGTTTTTCATCATTTTTGAGGTTTTGAAAAAAATGAAAAAAAAACAAAACATGGGTTATAGCCCATCGTTTTTTGAAATTTTGAAAAAAAAGATAATCCTTGTTTTTCATCATTTTTGACCATGGGCTATAGCCCATACCGTACGGCATACTATAGCACGTTGTTTTTCATCATTTTTGAGGTTTTGAAAAAAATGAAAGAAAAAAAAACATGGGTTATAGCCCATCGTTTTTTGAAATTTTGAAAAAAAAGATTATCCTCGTTTTTCATCATTTTTGATCATGGGCTATAGCCCATACCGTACGGCATAATATAGCACGTTGTTTTTCATCATTTTTGAGGATTAAAAAAACTAAAACAAAAAAAATACATGGGTTATAGCCCATCGTTTTTTGAAATTTTGAAAAAAAAGATTATCCTCGTTTTTCATCATTTTTGACCATGGGCTATAGCCCATACCGTACGGCATACTATAGCACGTTGTTTTTCATCATTTTTGAGGTTAAAAAAAAAAAAAAAAAAAAAAACATGGGTTATAGCCCATCGTTTTTTGAAATTTTGAAAAAAAAGATTATCCTCGTTTTTCGTCATTTTTGACCATGGGCTATAGCCCATACCGTACGGCATACTATAGCACGTTGTTTTTCATCATTTTTGAGGTTTTGAAAAAAATGAAAGAAAAAAAAACATGGGTTATAGCCCATCGTTTTTTGAAATTTTGAAAAAAAAGATTATCCTCGTTTTTCATCATTTTTGATCATGGGCTATAGCCCATACCGTACGGCATACTATAGCACGTTGTTTTTCATCATTTTTGAGGATTAAAAAAACAAAAACAAAAAAAAAACATGGGTTATAGCCCATCGTTTTTTGAAATTTTGAAAAAAAAGATTATCCTCGTTTTTCATCATTTTTGACCATGGGCTATAGCCCATACCGTACGGCATACTATAGCACGTTGTTTTTCATCATTTTTGAGGTTTTGAAAAAAACGAAAAAAAAAAAAACCATGGGTTATAGCCCATCGTTTTTTGAAATTTTGAAAAAAAAGATTATCCTCGTTTTTCGTCATTTTTGACCATGGGCTATAGCCCATACCGTACGGCATACTATAGCACGTTGTTTTTCATCATTTTTGAGGTTTTGAAAAAAAAACAAAAAAAAAACATGGGTTATAGCCCATCGTTTTTTGAAATTTTGAAAAAAAAGATTATCCTCGTTTTTCATCATTTTTGACCATGGGCTATAGCCCATACGGTACGGCATACTATAGCACGTTGTTTTTCATCATTTTTGAGGATTAAAAAAAAATGAAAAAAAAAACAAAACATGGGTTATAGCCCATCGTTTTTTGAAATTTTGAAAAAAAAGAGAATCCTTGTTTTTCATCATTTTTGACCATGGGCTATGGCCCATACCGTACGGCATACTATAGCACGTTGTTTTTCATCATTTTTGAGGATTAAAAAAAAAAAAAAAAAAAAAAAACATGGGTTATAGCCCATCGTTTTTTGAAATTTTGAAAAAAAAGATTATCCTCGTTTTTCATCATTTTTGACCATGGGCTATAGCCCATACCGTACGGCATACTATAGCACGTTGTTTTTCATCATTTTTGAGGTTTTGAAAAAAAAACTAAAAAAAAAACATGGGTTATAGCCCATCGTTTTTTGAAATTTTGAAAAAAAAGATTATCCTCGTTTTTCATCATTTTTGACCATGGGCTATAGCCCATACCGTACAGCATACTATAGCACGTTGTTTTTCATCATTTTTGAGGATTAAAAAAAAAAAAAAAAAAAAAAAACAGGGGTTATAGCCCATCGTTTTTTGAAATTTTGAAAAAAAAGATTATCCTCGTTTTTCATCATTTTTGACCATGGGCTATAGCCCATACCGTACGGCATATTATAGCACGTTGTTTTTCATCATTTTTGAGGTTTTGAAAAAAATGAAAAAAAAACAAAACATGGGTTATAGCCCATCGTTTTTTGAAATTTTGAAAAAAAAGATAATCCTTGTTTTTCATCATTTTTGACCATGGGCTATGGCCCATACCGTACGGCATACTATAGCACGTTGTTTTTCATCATTTTTGAGGATAAAAAAAAAAAAACAAAAAAAAAAACATGGGTTATAGCCCATCGTTTTTTGAAATTTTGAAAAAAAAGATTATCCTCGTTTTTCATCATTTTTGACCATGGGCTATAGCCCATACCGTACGGCATACTATAGCACGTTGTTTTTCATCATTTTTGAGGTTTTGAAAAAAAAAAAAAAAAAAAACATGGGTTATAGCCCATCATTTTTTGAAATTTTGAAAAAAAAGATTATCCTCGTTTTTCATCATTTTTGACCATGGGCTATAGCCCATACCGTACGGCATACTATAGCACGTTTTTTTTCATCATTTTTGAGGATTAAAAAAAAATGAAAAAAAAAAAGAAAACATGGGTTATAGCCCATCGTTTTTTGAAATTTTGAAAAAAAAGATAATCCTTGTTTTTCATCATTTTTGACCATGGGCTATGGCCCATACCGTACGGCATACCATAGCACGTTGTTTTTCATCATTTTTGAGGATTAAAAAAAAAAAAAAAACAAAAAAACATGGGTTATAGCCAATCGTTTTTTGAAATTTTGAAAAAAAAGATTATCCTCGTTTTTCATCATTTTTGACCATGGGCTATAGCCCATACCGTACGGCATACTATAGCACGTTGTTTTTCATCATTTTTGAGGTTTTGAAAAAAAAAAAAAAAAAAAAAACATGGGTTATAGCCCATCGTTTTTTGAAATTTTGAAAAAAAAGATTATCCTCGTTTTTCATCATTTTTGACCATGGGCTATAGCCCATACCGTACGGCATACTATAGCACGTTGTTTTTCATCATTTTTGAGGATTAAAAAAAAAAAAAAAAAAAAAAAAAACATGGGTTATAGCCCATCGTTTTTTGAAAATTTGAAAAAAAAGATTATCCTCGTTTTTCATCATTTTTGACCATGGGCTATAGCCCATACCGTACGGCATACTATAGCACGTTGTTTTTCATCATTTTTGAGGTTTTGAAAAAAATGAAAAAAAAACAAAACATGGGTTATAGCCCATCGTTTTTTGAAATTTTGAAAAAAAAGATAATCCTTGTTTTTCATCATTTTTGACCATGGGCTATGGCCCATACCGTACGGCATACTATAGCACGTTGTTTTTCATCATTTTTGAGGATTAAAAAAAAAAAAAAAAAAAAAAAAAACATGGGTTATAGCCCATCGTTTTTTGAAAATTTGAAAAAAAAGATTATCCTCGTTTTTCATCATTTTTGACCATGGGCTATAGCCCATACCGTACGGCATACTATAGCACGTTGTTTTTCATCATTTTTGAGGTTTTGAAAAAAAAAAAAAAAAAAAACATGGGTTATAGCCCATCGTTTTTTGAAATTTTGAAAAAAAAGATTATCCTCGTTTTTCATCATTTTTGACCATGGGCTATAGCCCATACCGTACGGCATACTATAGCACGTTGTTTTTCATCATTTTTGAGGATTAAAAAAAAATGAAAAAAAAAACAAAACATGGGTTATAGCCCATCGTTTTTTGAAATTTTGAAAAAAAAGATAATCCTTGTTTTTCATCATTTTTGACCATGGGCTATGGCCCATACCGTACGGCATACCATAGCACGTTGTTTTTCATCATTTTTGAGGATTAAAAAAAAAACTAAAAAAAAAAAACATGGGTTATAGCCAATCGTTTTTTGAAATTTTGAAAAAAAAGATTATCCTTGTTTTTCATCATTTTTGACCATGGGCTATAGCCCATACCGTACGGCATACTATAGCACGTTGTTTTTCATCATTTTTGAGGTTTAAAAAAAAAAAAAAAAAAAAAACATGGGTTATAGCCCATCGTTTTTTGAAATTTTGAAAAAAATGATTATCCTCGTTTTTCATCATTTTTGACCATGGGCTATAGCCCATACCGTACGGCATATTATAGCACGTTGTTTTTCATCATTTTTGAGGTTTTGAAAAAAATGAAAAAAAAACAAAACATGGGTTATAGCCCATCGTTTTTTGAAATTTTGAAAAAAAAGATAATCCTTGTTTTTCATCATTTTTGACCATGGGCTATGGCCCATACCGTACGGCATACTATAGCACGTTGTTTTTCATCATTTTTGAGGATAAAAAAAAAAAAAAAAAAAAAAAAACATGGGTTATAGCCCATCGTTTTTTGAAATTTTGAAAAAAAAGATTATCCTCGTTTTTCATCATTTTTGACCATGGGCTATAGCCCATACCGTACGGCATACTATAGCACGTTGTTTTTCATCATTTTTGAGGTTTTGAAAAAAAAAACAAAAAAAAACATGGGTTATAGCCCATCGTTTTTTGAAATTTTGAAAAAAAAGATTATCCTCGTTTTTCATCATTTTTGACCATGGGCTATAGCCCATACCGTACGGCATACTATAGCACGTTGTTTTTCATCATTTTTGAGGATTAAAAAAAAAAGAAAAAAAAAAGAAAACATGGGTTATAGCCCATCGTTTTTTGAAATTTTGAAAAAAAAGATAATCCTTGTTTTTCATCATTTTTGACCATGGGCTATGGCCCATACCGTACGGCATACCATAGCACGTTGTTTTTCATCATTTTTGAGGATTAAAAAAAAAAAAAAAAAAAAAAAACATGGGTTATAGCCAATCGTTTTTTGAAATTTTGAAAAAAAAGATTATCCTCGTTTTTCATCATTTTTGACCATGGGCTATAGCCCATACCGTACGGCATACTATAGCACGTTGTTTTTCATCATTTTTGAGGTTTTGAAAAAAAAAAAAAAAAAAAAAACATGGGTTATAGCCCATCGTTTTTTGAAATTTTGAAAAAAAAGATTATCCTCGTTTTTCATCATTTTTGACCATGGGCTATAGCCCATACCGTACGGCATA